>NW_027203381.1:102018519-102266019 GCF_024711535.1 Dipodomys merriami | reverse complement strand
TTTTTTAATGCGTTAATTTTGTATCTTGCTAATTTGCCACAGTTGTTGATAAGCTCTCAAAGCTTAGGGTTGAGTCTCTAGGCTCATTTAGATACAAGATCATGTTGTCTACAACATCATTAATTTCTATTATTTTTCTTGTCTTATTGCTCTAGCTGAAAATTCTTATATTGAAATTCAATGGAGAAAGTGTATATCCTTAGCTTGCTCTTGATTTTAGAGAATCCTGTTTTAGCTTTTCACCATTAAGTTTGATGTTGGCTGTAGATTTTTCATATATAGCCTTTATGATATTGAGGTATGTTTCTTCTATTTGTAGCTGCTTCAGAGATTCTATCTGTTTAAACAAATTTTCTTAAAAGTATCCAAAATCCCATCCAGCTTCATGTATACAACTCATTGTATAAGATTAGCTCAATTATATTTTTATCCCCACAAACGTGGAACTTCCTCCACAGCCATTATATTCTCCACCTTGCCAAGCTCTGATGTTTGAATCTCTGCCCAATGAACTCAGTGTATTTTTAAAATGTAAGTATAAAGAACTTCTTAGAAATTCATGACTGTCTAAGAGTGGTGGTCCATGCCTATAACTCCTGCTAGGAGGGAAACCTATATACAATTTTATTTAGAGGTAGACACCAGGCAAGATATGTGAAACAGTATCTCAGAATTAACATGGAAAAGGATTAATGTTTACTTACCCTGTACAAGACCCCAAATCCAAAGCTTTAATCTACCCCAAATTAATCATTCCAGTCTATTTCTGAATGTTTCAAATCCTATAATTGTAGGGATCATTGCCCTCAAAAAACAAAACAAAAAAAGAACCACTAAAAAAATGCGATCTTTATTCTTGAAATTGTCTCACTTGATCACTTTGTTTTTTTTTCACAATATACCACATATATGCTAATGACATCCAGATTTATCTCTCTAAGTCTTAAGCTCCACTTATAACACATCCAAAACAGATTTTCTGATTGTCTTTTCAAATCTTAGTTTTTATCTTTGTTACTAGCATGATATTTTAAATGTTAAAACTAAATCCCTTTCTTTTTCTTCTACTATTCATCCAGTGTACCAGCAAGTCTTGGAAACTTTCCTTTAAACAAAAGTTATAAATGGAAAACAATTTTTTTCATCTATTTCCCCATCCTAGATAGTCATGTTTTTCCTAGATGGACAACATTCACCATATTGTCACTCACATCCAGACCTTTCAAACAATAAAATGCAAAACCAGTAGTCTTTGGAGATTTCCACCTTGATGGACTTTGTGACTTCAGCTTCCATCTACCTTCCAGTTGATCATTTTATTTTTATTTTTTACTTTTTGTCGGTCGTGGGGCTTGCACTCTGGGCCTGGACACTGTCTCTGATTTCTTCAGTTCAAGGTGAGTGCTCTACCTCTTGAGCCAAATGCCACTTCTGGTTTTCTGGTGGTTTATTGGAGATAACAGGCTTACAGAGTTTCCTGTCTGGGCTGGCTCTTAACCATGATCCTCAGATCTCAGCCTCCTGAGTAGCTAGAATTACAGGTGTGAGCCACCATGCCCGGCATCCAGTTGATCATTTTAAACTTAGACACATTGAAGCCCATCACTACATCAAGGTGTTGGCATTTGTGTTAAATCTATTTAAAATATGTCACCTATGTGAATAAAAAGCTAATTTCAAATTTCATTAATACAAAGTTCATGGATTTTTGTCTAACCAGATGCTAATATGTGATTTTGCATCCCAGATAATTTGTGTTTTTCCTTATATATAATTTTTCAGAATTTATAATATTTGTAATAATAATAAGCAGTTGCAAATTAAAAATGTAATATGCTGCATATTAATTGATTTACATGATTGTAGTGTGTCTTTAAAATTAGAACAATTAATGTACTATTTATCAAAACACATACCAGAAAGGGGAGACATGTCTTGAGAACAAAGGATGATGCACAGAATGGATAGAGGAAATGTGAGCAAAAGTGAGCAAATGTCATTATATTCAATTTGCATTATCTGAAAAAATTGAGGGGAGAAATAAAGGAAAATTAAGGAAGTGTGGACATTGTACTCATAAGCTGATTTATAGAATTGTAACCTCTTTTAATAACTACTTAATAATAATAAAGTTTGGTAACTTTTTCTGATTTGCCTTGGATAGGAGCTGATTAAATATTTGTTGAATTAATAGAGTTCAGTGAATCATAGACTAGAAAAGTTGTTTGAGTTGAAACACACAGTATTGCTTTAGAAATTTCATGATCATGTTTCTTCAAGACTCAAACTTATGTTGTTGCCCAGCCTCCTTCCTCCCTTCCAGCATCATTCCTTTCTTTTTTTTCTTCTTCCCCTTTCCTCTAACAATAGTGAGAGAAAAACTCCACAATCCTTGTTATAGTATTAGAAAGTTAATTACTATTGCTGAGTGGTTCCTGAAGCTTTCATTTATATAATCCAAACATATAATTGAGAAACTTTCACAAAACATCTTCCATCCCTGATAGACATCAGCTGGCCTCTGATGATGGCCATGTGAAAATGAGCAGCATCTCTCTTTCTTCCTGTCTCTTATCTTTCCTTTCCAGTTAAAATAAGATACAAAATAGCAGAGATATGGCCAGTCTGGCTGCTCAGCGAGCCATCAGAGCAAGGAGGTCATGCTATCTCCTAAGGCAGCCTATTTCAATTTTCAACAGCCCTAAATTTAAGAAGGCTCTTTTTATATGATGAGCTAATATTTGCCTGGCTGTAACTTTGATCCATTGGTCCTATTTCTGCTTGTTAGGGCTCTAAAGCATAACTATTTCCTGAGCAGAAATAGAACAGCTGTTTAACACCTCCCATATGCTATTGCTTTATATAGTTGAAAATTGTAAATCCCCCTGCCTCCAGCATCTCAACTATATACTCTATCAGCCTTCTGTTCTCTTTTGTAAATAAATTCAGCTGTATAGCCTTCCCTCAAATGACCCATTTCTACAGCACTTGATTACTTCTTCTGCTGAGGTAACAGAGGGAGGACAGATATTTTCCCAGGCAATGCAACCATCTTTGTCTGTTGTTATTATGCATGACATATTATAATGTAGTTGCTGGTGAACCTTATTTTCATACCTTAGTTATTTAGTTGCTATTTATTTAAAGAAACACATGAGTGTAGATTCATCTAATAAGCATTGTCAAGTGTCTGACTAAGCATACAAAACTATGACAAGATGAACAAGAAAATACATTGGCACTGAAAAGTTTGGTCTTATTGTATAATTGCTCTAATGAGTCTTATAATGTCATGTAAAGTAAGTGATGTGTTTAAAGGTGCATGAGGTGTTTAGCAGCTTCCTTTGTGTACATGTAGGGTTTTAATGTCTCAGAACTAGAGTTGAAGAAACAAGTGACCAGGATATGTCCCTGGTGATAGGTCTTGGACTTTAGCATTGTCTCGTTCCCCTCCTGGAATAAAGCAGAACAGTCATTTCATTAACTTGTGGGTTATAAGTTAATTTAGGGGGAAAATGCTATTATAGGTTTGGATGAGTTCCATTAAACTCCATTTAAACTTTGACTGTAGGATGTATTAATAGAGCTTCAATGTCAGTCAATCAGAAGATTGATGGAGAATATAGAATGGAACATTAAGTGGAATATTTGATATGAACTATTAAATCTTTCACACAAATTCTTTCGGGATACTGTAGATACAGATATACCAAATTTTCTAAAATTTTGTAGGCATTTTGAGCTTTTCCTTCTACTGGGTCTGTTTATGTCTGTGAATGACAATAATTTAAAATACTTACTAGACTTCTCTTTGTACATGAGGATTAATTTTATCAGTGTAATTCCTCAGTGAGTTGGAACACACTAGCCTCACCTAGCAGCATAAAGGATGAAGGTCATTTAAGATCTTTGAGGTTATAACTATGTACAACATTTTATGAATGTAAGCAAAGAATACATCATAAATCAAAATTTCTCATGGAATTTCACCTTAAAAATGTTTTTTTCAAGCTTATAATCACATTTACTCAATATAAATTTGAGATAATATTATTATCCCTATTTTATATCAAAAGATTAAGATTCAGAAATCATTTAAATTTTGAATATGATTTGGCACAACTAGTATTATACATTGATCTACTAGAAATGGAATACTGTTATTAATTTAATATTAGAACTTTTTCTAGGAAGTGATATTTGTAACATGATAATTCAATCTCAGTTTTTATCTGTTCTTAGTTAAGCATAGGTAGAAAAATGTGAGTAGTGAATTAATTTCATAGGTTTTTATTCCATAAAAACATAGTTTAACAGTGAATAGTATACAAAAGTAAGGGAAGTAAATAATGGTCCTTGTTATTAACTTGAAAGAGCTCAAAATTCTTAGGAAAGAATTCAGCTGCATTTCAGCAAAAGTTAGAGAAAGAGCCAGGCGCCGGTGGCTCAAGCCGGTATTCCTACCTACAGAGGAGGCTGAGATCTGAGGATCGTGGTTCAAAGCCAGCCTGGGCAGGAAAGTCCATGAAACTCTTATCGCTAATAAACCACCAGAAAACCGGAAGTGGCGTTTTAGCTCAAGTGGTAGAGCACTAGCCTTGAGCTGAAGAGCTGAGGGACAGCACTCAGAGTTCAAGCCCCACAACCAACCAAAAAAAGAAAAAAAGTTAAAGATTTCCTATAGCTACTAAAGAGTAAAATTGAAATTCTGATGGAATTTTATCTATGAAATTTTAGTTATGTTAACTCCTATACATCTTTGTAGACTCCCCACAAGAAATATTGAAGATCTTAGGATTTCAAATGGTTGATTTACAGTTTGGAAAATATTTTGATTTTACTTTCTTTTTTTAAATAAAGGTGATATACAGAGGGGTTATAGTTATATAAGTAAGGAAATCAGTGTAATTCTTGTCAAACATATTACCCCCTCCTTAATTTTCTCCTGCTTTACATCAGTTTTTTTCCCCCTTACACTTGTTTGCAAAAATCTGATGAGTTGTGGACGAAGCCAATGCCTATATCTGAGCATATGATGTTAGTGTAGTATTGTTAGTCTATGACACATTTCAGTAAGAATTGGCTTAACACACCCATAGACTCCATATACCGATAGACATCCCCAGATTAATTAGACATAGCCCTCATGAGGAAATCAGAAAATGATTCACCAGAATTAGGTTCAAATTAGGAGGAGCAAATATGAAGTATTTTGACTGGAATATTGGAGACATAGATTTAGCCAAGTCAGAATATCACTTTTGTACCATTGCCCACAAATCACTGCAACTTTCTCAGAGCAAGAATATGGAATGTTTGTCTTATATCTCACTGATTCTGTCATTCATCTTTGGAGAATGGTTACATAGTCTTAAAAGATGCATTCTTTTAAAGCATCAGCTAAAAAGTTGAGCTGTGAAGGCCCAAATTTTCATGATCCTTCAAAATGATTAAATTACTTTAAATGAACAAATTATGAAGTTTACAATAACACAATGATGAAATACTAATACCAAAAGGATTTCAAAGAGCAATAATGACAGATAAGCGGAGGTATAACAGAAAATTCTCTTTGCCAGTGACGTGTTTAGAAATTGTTTTGCCAGCTAAAATATGTCCCAATTGAATTATTATTGGAGAATATTGGTGGAGGTAAGAAGGGAGTATGTTTTGTTATCTATTTTCAAGTTGCTCCTTATGCTTTTTCTTACATGTAAGAAAAGAATTAGTTATTAGTAGGTCCCCATAGAAAGTAAATTGTCACTAAATTACAATGAGCTTTGAAACATTCTGAAAATATGTGACATCTAATGATGTCTTATTTTTTATTTGAAAACAAATAAACTTATTTTCCATGTAGATAAAATACCTTGTAAGGATAATAATATAAATATATTAATTTTTTGCCAACTGTTGACTTTTTGGCTGAATTTTATTCAGTATACTTTCTGGAAAAATACATCTTGTAGTTATTTCAATATTATGATTAATACCTTGAAAAATTATGCTTTGCTAACAACACAAAAAAGTCTAAGAACTATAGTAAATTTTCATGTTAATGCTATCTGAAAAAAGGGAAAAACATATCCTATCTTTCTTTCATGGAATAAAATATTACCAAATAATTTTTAAGAAACATCCATAATTAAAATATTACAGGAAAATACTTTGAAATTCAAATTAGAATATCACTACTTTATAATCTACAATGAATTAACAAATAAATACACATATGAATATTACAAAAGAGCAGAAAGCTAGACATATGGTTTTTGCCATAATGAAATAACTTCAACACTTTTCCTACATATTTATAATGCACTATGATTTTTTGTTTCTTTGATATGTTCTTCCCTCATGGTTTAACCCCTGTTTTCACTGTGTTTGATTCCAGTGCCCTGCATCTAGTATATACATTTTCCTAATTTGGGGAAGGGTAGGGAAATAACAAAATGCATAAATAAGGATAGTGTTGACCCATTGTAACAATGAAATGTACAAGATACTATGTTGGAAATGACTTTTACAACTTTGACAGGGGAGGTGGGGGGGGGGTAAAAACAAAACAAAAAAAGAAAAAAAAAAGAAAGAGAATCACTTCTGACCTAGATTCTTGTATATCAAATACTAAATAAAGGAATATACAGAGTTGCATTATGAAATTATAATCAACATAATCCAGACTATCGAAAACATGATTGGAAAAGATAAAAAATAGATTATCAATTGTAAGAGATGTAAAATTTATGAAAAATGAAATGCGCAAAATTAAATTATTACAGAAAGAATTAAATTTATGGCAAAATTATTTTTTATAGAAACAAAACAAGGCTGGAGCTCTGAAATAAGGTAAGTTGAAGGTGATCTCAAGTAGTGTCATTCCATGGAAAGTCCAAATCTAAGTTCAGCAAAATGAAGCACCAGGATTTGGGTAGTCCAAAGAGGAGGAGTTGGATCAAGGTGAAAGGAGTAGACAAATGAAGAGGAGAATAGGGTTGAATGCAGATGAAAATCTAGTGAATATTTTACAAATTTAAAAAGAGTGAGGAAAGGGGTGAGTAGGGGAAGGATGGATTAAAATATTGAAAGGATGACATTAATCAAGATATGTTGTGTTCATAAGTTACTTTGTTTAATGACAACTCCTTTGTACAACTACCTAAGGAAGGTACAACTACCTGTTAGGAAGAATACAATGGTGGTTTTCTGTTAGAGAGGGTAGGGGCTGTGGTCCAGGAAGTACACTCTGCTGTGGGAACCAAAGACTCTACTCCATCCAACGACTGTACTTACAGATGGGTATGCCTTGAATTGAATACATAGCCATATGTAACTGTTGTGAAGTTATCTTTAAACAATTACAAATTTTAAAGCACACTGGAAAAATATTAAATGAAAAGAACATATGAAATTGTTTGTAACATTAAACACAGAGCCTTGTTAGTAGATAAGTGACACCTAAATGTATTGCAAAGCAAATCTAATTGGAAAACTACCTGGTATGTCTTCTTAACTACCTTCACTGAAGACAATTTTCCTTTCTACATTATCTTGTCAATATCTCTGGTTAGTGGTTGGTGACATTTTTCTTTTCTTTTCTTTTTTTAATCCAAAAGATATATTCATTTTACTGGGACACTAAACAATACCACTTTGTATCTCTAAGAAGCCCTTTTCTTCTCTAAGATTCTAAGTTTAAGATCTATCATATTTGAAATTTTGTTTTAAATTGTGTGCCCTTACTCTGCTAGCTTAAATGTGCTTCAGGATTATTATTTTTTTTGTAAATCAGAATCTCATGTGTTGGATTAAATAGCATGGAATGTTATAGAGTTTTCAGAAAGCTGTGTGTTCTTATAAGAAAACCATACACTGAAAATAAGAGGAAATAAGAAAATAAGGGGAAATTTTCTTACGTATGTTTAAAATGACAGAAAAATGGCATTTCCAGGGTCATTTGTCTAGGCTACATAGCAATATTATTTATGAAACTGCAAAAGAAGCCATATAGGTGAAAAATTCAACAACAAATGGTACATTTGAACACACAGTTTTAGAAATATGTTATAGACATCTCATCATTTCATGCCCTGTCTGAATTGGGCCCAAGGGTGGGAACTTATCAGTATAAATCACTTTCTGCTATCCGATAGCCAAGCTATATATAACTGGATTGAAATGTCCTCTGCACCAAATATAAGATACGAGGGGCAGAGGGAGTAAAAGAGACAGATGTATTTGTCAATTCAAATATCTTACTAAATTCCAGTCTTGGTTTTAATAACAGCTGCAAGCAGATAGTAAGCTGCAAATATAGAATTAATGAACTTTCACAAAAAAGTTGTAAATAATTTGTGTATATGTGTGCATGTGTGTGTGTGTAAAAATCCATATATCATTTGTTGAAAGAATCAATTCCTGAAGAGCCCAAGGACAGTTACTTTTCTCAGATTATATAACCAATGTTACCCACTTTCAAAATTTCTTTGATGTCTTTAGCAACTTCCATATAAGATCTTTTGAAGCATTTCCTTAAATTTTCCTTTGCTGATTTATATTAGCCTCTTCACCTATTCAATTTCTTGGCAGTAAGGTAACTTATCTAAAGAGGGCTTTCCTAGGCATTACCATTAGACATAACAGACAGTTCAGCTAGGAACAAAGTAATTCACAAAAATATTATATGCCAACAAGTCAGTTGATTTATAAAATTAAAATATTTATTGGAATCTAGTAAGACACAATGAGTATAATCTATAGCTCTATAATCAAGTAATGATTACCATTCTAGTTTTAATAAAATATTCTCTCTGCTAATTAGAGAAGCATATTAATGAATATTTGTAGGCTCTCTTGCTTCTGAAATATAGTTAGATAATTATCAGTCAGGGGCTGATTTGCTATATATCCTACTCCATGATTATTTTAATACCTGATTTTCCTGGAAGCAATAACCCAACATTGTCTACTTTGGGAGTCTTTTCTTCCTCTGTATGGTACTGGCAAGGATCGTTATGATAAAGCATTGGTCCTCTCTCATAGATTTAACTGCTTCCCTACATCATACATTCCCTGAGAAGAAAAGCATTAGCATGGCAAATCTTCTCACCTTTCACAACCTAAGACTTGACAGATCCTCAGGGCCATCACATTTGACATAAAAATATTTCTCTTTTATATCAGATCTATATTTTGTTCTACCAGTCCCTAGGCTTAAACTCATGGCCTAGTTGTTGTCCTTGAGTTTCTTTGGCTCTTGAACCACAGCACCACTTCCAGCTCTTTCTGAGTAGTTTATCAGAGATAAGAGTCACATGGATTTTATCCCAGGTTTTCCTGGGATACCTATCCTCAAACTTCAGCATTCTGAGTAACTAGGATTTCAGGTGCGAGCCACTGGTGCCCAATTAGAAGCATATCTTTAATATTTACTTTTTATATATCCATAAGCTCTGTGAGAAATCCACCCAACAAAAATATATCATCTCAAGGTTCTGGAGACCCAATATTTAACAGGTGAGAGGCTTGCTTATGTTTAATATGGCTTGGTCTATCTTCGTCAGATGTTAGGAATTATCTTCATTAACAGATGCCATGAGGGAATCATTTCCAGAATCACCTGGGAGTCACCTGTTTTATCTCACTACTTCCAAAGGCATCTATCAACAATTTAAAAAATGAGTCAACCCTTCCTCCTTACCTTCTTTGCGCTCAAGCTCTCTGGACCTTCAGACCATCATTAACTCTAGGTCTGCAGCTTTCAGTCTCCACACTGGGGTAAGGATACTTGAAAAGTTCCATGTTGACATGTGCATGAATAAAGTATTCCATACCTTCAGTAAGTCATGAAGTTGTATTTGGAGTATTTGTATTTAGTCTTCTTAGAATCTACTTGGCATATGATCAAATGTTCTGAACAATTGTTAGTAGTTCCTTTTTTTAACATGCTCAGCAATGAATGAGGTTTGGTAGTAGGCAAGAGGAATGATGTAATGTGATTGAACGTTTGCTGACAAAGAAGTGATGGGAACATTTATACAGTTGAGCTAAAAAGACACATAGCTCTACATTCTCTCTCTCTCTCTCTCTCTCTCTCTCTCTCTCTCTCTCTCTCTCCTCCCTCCCTCTCTCCCTCCCTCCCTCCCTCCCTCCCTCCCTCCCTCCCTCCCTGGAAGATAGCAGTTTGGTGAGAAAGGCTTGTCAAAAGCTAGCTACACATATTTGCCCAACTCTAAGATGCTCTTTCTGAAAAGGCTAATTTTCTGTGTCAAATTATCAAAAGACATTTTATTATGCAAGTAAGACTATAAAATCTGAATACTTATCTTTTCCTTCACGGAATTCTATAGCAATATTTATAAACTGTGAAGTCTGAGAATTGCTAAATAGAATCATAGAAGAAACAGAAGAAATTCTGTTTTGAGTAGTGTTTACAGACATTACACTGCTCCTTTAAGATAAATTAAATTTCAGAAGGTATAGTAAATTTTGGTGTCCCTACTTGCATTCATTGTTGAATTAAAAACTTATAACAAATAACTGAAATCGTCACAAGAATTTTGTGGAGTCATATCACAATTTAAGAAGGAGGAGGTGGGGCAAGGTAAAGAGAATCACTGCAAACCTATGCATCCTAGGGCTGAAAGATCTCCTTTTCTCACCAATAGAAAAGATCATTACTCACTTCAGACATTCCTTGTTTAAAACCAGTAGTAAGATGGAACCTACTAGAATTCTTACTCTAAATCTAAAAGAATGAACAAAATGAAAAATATATATAATATATTTGAAGCAATGTTCCTCAGGCTATATGTCTAGCATCCTTCAGACCAGGAAGCTGAGAATTGTACTAAAAAGCCCTGTTCAAACATTGGCTACAGCTAGGTAGGGAAGAGTTAGCTGAGAGAAGTCAGTTAAACAAAGTGAAAGCCACATTAAACAGCTGTAGAACTGGGCCCGTGATGGCTGTTAACACAAATTCTGACATATTTTGCATGATTATTTTCATGTAGTTTGAAACTATCAGGCTACCTCATTGGTAATACAAACTTATTTAATAATTAAAAAGGGACATGACACAATTTCTATTTATTCAGAATAAGAGCAATTATACAGAATCTGTATCATTTTATAAAATGAAATTAGATTCTATTTGATGATGAATTATGGTTACTTTTTAAGTGATTTTTGTGAAGTTGACTAGGAAAGAAATTAAATTCTGATAAACACATTAGCAAATTTTGTTGAGTACATTAAAGATTTTAGTCAAATCCGATTGCTAATTGGAAGAACAGAAGAACTTTCAATAAATGTTCTTATTATATTTCTTCTTAGAATATTTTGGGGTCCCAGAGTATTGTTCTGTTTGTTGTTGTAATTAATACTCGATAATTTTATGTATGTTTAAGAGAAATCCTGAAATATGCCATTGTCAAATGTAAAGTAAAAAATTAAAACCAGATGTCTCCATGATGTCTGAATGTGAGCTGAAATGATGAATATTTCAGGTTAATGTCACCAATCCCTGTAGGCAGAGAAGCTTAAAACCCTCTTCCCCATTAGAAGGCCCAGTGACTAAGGGTGATACTTTTCTGAGAGAAACTTGCTCTTTCAATTTCTGTTTTTCTCAGAGAACTCATCATTTAAAAGTGTGTTAAGCATTTTAATCTTTTTTGCAACTGTAGCTTACTTTATCCTTTCCCTGTTCTTTTGTGGT
Source organism: Dipodomys merriami (assembly GCF_024711535.1). Taxonomy (NCBI): domain Eukaryota; kingdom Metazoa; phylum Chordata; class Mammalia; order Rodentia; family Heteromyidae; genus Dipodomys; species Dipodomys merriami. The sequence goes on along the minus strand of NW_027203381.1, from coordinate 102,254,303 downwards.
ACTTGTGCTTTCTCTGGTGTATAATTTGTCTTATTCCTCTGGGATTTTTGCTTCTGTTCATTTTCCCTAAGCGACTATGAAATCTTGGAGAAGAATGATTCCATAGCTATCTGTCTTAGCATTTGTCAAGTTTCTGGATACTTAAGCATTTGGGAACCTTAATGAAAGCATGATCTCTGCCATTTTATCAAGGTTTTTTATCTTTTTTATTTTTGGTCCGTCGTGGGGCTTAGACTCTGGGCTTGGCCGCTGTCCCTGCGCTCTTCAGCTCAAAGCGAGTGCTCTACCGCTTGAGCCACAGTGCCACTTATGGATATATAGTGGTTTATTGGAGATAAGAGTCTCACAGACTTTCCTGCCCGGGTTGGCTTTGAACCGACATCCTCAGATCTCAGCCTTCTGAGTAGCTAGGATTACAGGCGTGAGCCACCGGCACCGGGCTTCATCTTTTTTTTTTTTTAAATCTCACTTAAATGTAAATAAATGTGTCTAGGTTTTGTTGCCTGGTTGGATAATATTATGTGCGAAACTCTGATTTTGAGAGACTTTAGTTATTGCTACCAGAGCTATTACAAAGTAGAGTTTTAAGTAGCTTGGATATAAGCTGTGTGGATAATTAAATGGAAATGTTTCTCTTTGACAACTCAAATGTGTAAATTTGGTATACTCTTTGCGTTAGGTAGTGTGTGAAACATAGCCTGAGTACAAACATGAGACAACATGCTGTCCACAGAGAAAAACAATTATGGGAAGAACTTGAGAATAGACCAGCTTTGATATTACTGACTTCTTGGAAATGAGTACATCGTTCTGTCTTATTTTTTCTTTATTTTGAGAAATATATAAAATGTATCCATGATTTAGGGTTTTATGATCATCAATTTTCCTCTGTAGAGGTGTATCAACTCTAAAAGTTAGCAAAGTATGTACTTTTATATATTTATACTTTTTCACTATGTATCCCTATGCAGTCTCTCTGCATCATTTTATTGACTCAAATATTTTGTATGCATATATTTATTTTTTTAATTTTTATTTATATTTTATTGTGAAAATACTGTACAGAGGGATTACAATTACATGGGCAAGATAATGAGTACATTTCTTATCAAGCATTGTATCCTCCTCCTTTGTTTCCCCTTCCCATCCTCCCCCCTCATTTTTGAATGTCCAAATTATTTTTAATATTTGTTTTGACAATATTACAGGAAACATTCTGACCATATCCAGGATTTATTCTTTAATACGTTTCTAGATAATTAATTTGTGGCAAAGGACTTAAACATAAGGAAAAAAATTCATCAAGTTTACTGAAATTGCCCATTAGTCTGACATATTTTGAATTAGGGTATGATCAAATCAGCTGAAATTAATGATTGTTATCATGTACTGTTGTTTTTGTATTACAAGACTGTGCTTAGGAATTCTAATGCTTAAAATATTGAAGAATAAATGGCCATTCTTAGCCTTCTATCTCTGAATTTAAATGATGAATCTTTTAGTTTTATTCCCACAGATATTCTGTCAGGCATTTTTTCACAATATTATGTTTATCTAGTTAGGAAAGTTTTGTTAATGATTTCAGTTACTTGATCATAGTAAAAATTTATAATTATTATAAACCTATTTAGTAACGTTGAGATAAACCATGGCATTAAGCAAATATTATTTAAAGATATATTTATATGCATGATTTTACTAAATTATAGTTCCATTTTGTATCTCATATTTATACTGTATAGAAAGTACAATTATCTTTGGTGTCATTTTTATTTTTGAAATGTGAATTGAATTTTTCATAGTACCCTTATCTATGGAACCGCAATTATCCCATTAGAATTTGAAGGAAAAATGACTAAAATCTTAAACTTTAATATAGTCACTTTGGCTACTATGCTTTATACATTAAAACCCTCTCATTTTTCTAATCTCAATCCTATACTTTCATTATCACTTAGCTTTGTGGTTCCTGGGATCAAACATTTTTTTTTTCAATATCAGAACCATTTCCTACTTTCCCCCCATTCTTAAACTGCTAGTTATCTTAACCTTTAAAATAATCCTAGCATAGGCCAGTTACTAAGCTACCTAACATTGAAACCAAGGTAGTTTAATTTTAATATGGCCTGATTTATTGGATTTTCTCTCAGACTATGAATGGTACTTGAGAGTAACCTCTTGTGTCAAAAGAAGGAGAAGGAGGAGGGAGGGAAGGGGAGGGAAAGAAATAGGAATAAAGAATAATTGGCAACCATGAAAAATATAAACATATAAAAATAACAGAATATATATACATTTCTATAAGAGTATCTTCAAGGGAGTCAAGTATTTTTAATGCCTGATGACTCATACCCTCATCATGTAAAGAAGAATTTGCCTGTAATTCTTTGCTTATTTTATTTAATGAATGAATGAGTTTATTCAATTTCACAGAATTAGCTGAATTTTCCTTCATAATAGTTTTGATTACCCATTTTAGATCTCTAAATTGTATACATGAACTGTTCCTTTCATACATTACACTTGAGTTTTGTCAAGTAAATTGAAATTTGTGAACCTACTTTTTCACATTGCTGTTCTTGCCTCAAGTCATTTCCTTTGCTCCATTTTGCTCTGCTTTTCTTTCTTTAGTACCTCTACTCTGTTGAAACTCAATTTAAGAACCAGCAATGCTTGATAGGAAATGGACTCATTAATTTACTCTTGTGACTATAACCCCTCTGTACAGTATCTTTACAATAAAAATATTTTTAAAAACCCAGCAGGTCTGTGAAATCTAAGTTGTCTATATCCTGTACAGTACATTAAATTCTCATTTGTTCTTCCTTCATAAATTGTAGTTTGGATATGGTGTAAGTGTGTTCTCTAGAAAGTTCCTGTTCTCAGTATGATGTGGGTGAGGTGGTGGAGCCACTGTAATGTGGGATATATAAGGTGGTTAGGTTTATGGGGAAAGCACTGGAAATAATTAATGATGTTCCCACAGAGAGGATTAGCTCTGGTGAGAATGTGTTGTTATAAAGCATTCCTTTGTTATAAAGCATTTCCTTTGGCTCTCTCTCTTGCTTCCTATCTTGTTTTATAAACCTTTTCTCATCTTGTCTGTTCATTGTGAGGCAATCCATCATCAGATCATCATAGAGCAGAGCAAATGTCATCCTCATGCTTTTGAACTCCACAACTGATATGGAAATAAAATTCTCCTTGCAAAAGTATTTTGTCATAACATGAAACAAACTACGAAGCTATGCATCTTCTGTAGCTGTATTTATATCATTATAACATGCATATTTTGCCCACTCTTGCTTACTTTTCTGCTTTGATTTATGGCAAGCTCAAAAATAGGAAGCTCAAAATATAGAAGCATTCAAAGATGGGAGCTTGAGTCATATACTAATACTCATTCATCTCCTTTACAAAATGATTCTTTTTATTATATTACTTGCAGTTTTACATAAATGATGTTTATGTTAAAAATACTTAAGTTACTTATTTTATTTGAAATATATAAAATGAAAATCTTACCTAATAATGTGTACCTTTGTCTTCTACAGAAACCTTGAGTTGCAATAACAGATTCGCATGCATGATTTCTGGGATATTTGTTATTTTTTGCCCATTTATATAGAATTGCTCCTTTCTGCATCAGCATGTGAGAATATTCTGGTGGCCAGGAATCCATGATGATAAGCTCCAGCTGCATTGGGAGCTATAGGAGTGGTTGGAGGCGGGTTCAGTGTAACAGTTTTGGACAAAATATATGATCCAGTCAGCTTTGGACTAACTCACGCTGTTTTCTATTTCTTTTGCCTTCTTTCACTTTCCCAACATACTCATTAAGTGCTGAAAAGAAAGGAACCTAGGGAGAAAAAAAATGCAATATGGAGTCAAGTTAAGACCACTGTTTCTGAGTGATAAAAAGATTACAAAGATATTTAAAACGAACCTATGCCATTCCAAAGTGAAACACTTAACGTAAAACATATATGATCCTTCTATCCTTATATTCAAAATGTCTTCTATGTACCAAATACTGCAGCTCTTAGAGAAGACAGCATTCTTAAATGTTTTCTTTTAATCCTATACTTTGCTTTATATTTTTCCTTCTTTTTTGATCCATTTATTTTATATTTTTGCCAGAAGTATTGACTCTTACGTGCCGTTTACTTTCACTTTCATCTCTATTCTTATTGTATTTTCAATGCCAATTCTCCTCAGGTAAGTATATTCTCTTTGCCATGTGAATTATAGAAAATATAATTTTCTGCCTACATATTATGTTACTCTCCTTAAGTCTCATCACCCTTCAGAAAGTCAGATGTCTTCATATAATAGACCTATATGTTCTCTGTACTACTTTTAGAGGTTAATCATCTTCAGCAAACTTCCTTCAAAATTAATGAGAGTATCAACTAAAAATGTAGACTACAGAAATCTCATTAAAGTATCTTAATATGATTAAAAGGAATAAGATATATCTTTAAACAATTTAGGAACTACAGAATCCCTAAGTGATCAGAATAATATTATTCAGCATAAGGTGATTTTGCATACTTTGTCTACCCACTACACATTGATACAGCTAAGCACTGAGAGATACAAATCAGTACAAATTATTGTATTTTTCTAAAAGGTTTATATCACTTGTTCACATTAATTTTATGAATGTTTAAAATAATATCGTATCTTTAAATTTTAATGGTTCTCAGTAGTCCTCTCTAAAATTATGGCATTCATAAATTATATTTAAAATAGAAAAGTTTCTACAAAGTTGTTGTGTAGTTTATGTATGTTTTTAGCATCAGATACATTTATGCTAAATAGCCATTAATCTTAGTTTTGGAAGTGACTTTAGAAAGCATTTTTTTTTCTTGTACTCTCTTTTTACAAGCCTTGAGAATGAAATCATATGCCTCAAACATGCATGCTAGGGAGGTACCCTGCCATTGAACTACACCCTAGCACTCACTATAAATTTCTTTTTAAGAGCTTTTAAAATTATCATCATCATTATTAGTATGATTATTGCTATGGGGTACTGAGGAATCGAACCTAGGGCCTGATGGATGTTAGGCAAGAACTCTACCACTAAGCCACATTCTTATACCTCAATAATTTTCCATTCCTTGTTTTTATAAGCTTTTCTCACTTTAAAGTTGAGAAATTGAGGCTTTGAAGATTACCTTGTTTGATACATTAGGTCAAACAGCCTTCTTATCTTCTTGAGTATGGTTGCTAATATAGCAGATTGATTTGTATTTCTACCACCAATAATAATAACCAAGGTACTGGCCTCTTTCAGTAAAAGCTGATGCTTTTCTAGCTAATGTCTGTATAACAGCTACACCATATGAGGCTTTGAACAACAGAAACAATATATCTGCAGTACACATTGAGGATCTGTGATCATAAAGTTATTCTGAGTTCTTCTCCAAAAGAAAATAGAAAACTTCCTCTCAAATATGAAAGCTTTTTATCCAGGTATGGTTAACTATGATAAATAATATAACTCTGCTACTTCATCTAAATTTATTAAATTATTATAAGCATTCATGGTAATGGAGAATAATTCAAAATTCATTGCTGGATAGTGAATTACATTTTACTAAAGCCGATAAGCTTTTAGTGATTTCCTCTTCTTTCACCAGATAAGGTATCTATTGTTACTGAGTTGTATTATTTTTGACTCATTGACACAGATATCTTTCTCTTTAGCTAGTTTTAATGTTATTATTAGGTAGTTATACAGAGTGATTACAATTCCATTACTCAGATTATGAATATCATGCATCTTGATGAATATCACATTTTCATTATTCTCCATTTTTTCTCTCCTGTCCTCAAGTAACATAGTTGACCTTTTATTATCATGTACACTATATATAATGTCTAAATTTTAGCACAGAAATACATGATCTATATCCTTGACATATTTATGGTAGTGATGTGATAGAATGATAGGTTCTGACAAGGGGAAATTGTGCCTCACCGTTGCCTTATACAATCAATTTGCTGTGTTGTTATTGTTTGTGGGAATAATAGGATTCTATTCAGAACTTAAAAGTGAGGTAATTAAGTTCAATGCACATATTGATTTATAATGACTTTCTATACCCAATATACCTAACATCATATTAAATAATTTTTCTGTCTGGGAACCCAAAATATATTTCCAACAATGTTCTTTATTCTAGTTTTAACAGTTTCCTCAAAACAGAACAAAACAAAACAAAGAAACCTAAAACTGCTTTTAAATTCATTTTATTTAACAAGTCAAGTAAACAAGTAAGTAAAATACCTAGTAGTACCTGTTTAGGTTGAAGACAAAGTGCCTCCTTTCCCATTTACTTAGTTGACCTTGGAAAAGTTACTTTATCTATCAGACATTTTATTTGCACCTGTAAAATGAGTTGGTAATCGTACTTCGGCCTAAAGAATTGTAAATTTATTTAAAGGGATAATTATGGCTGCAGCATAATCACATACATTATTTATAATATAACAATGTCATTGGAAAATTATAGTAGGCTATTTCATAGCTGCTCATTTTGAATATAATATATCCTGGTAAGCACATACACTATTTAAAATGAAATGTTCTGAACCAATGTGTTAATCATCAAACACTTATTCCTTTTTTTTACTTTTTGCTATTCAGCGTTCTGCTACTGTGACAAATATTTCCAATAAACAACTGAAAGGAAAGGAAGGTTTTGATTTATATTTTATATGTCAGAGGTTTAGCCATCATCCCTTGACCCTGTTACCCTGTTTCTTTGAGCCTGTGGATGCTGAATAGAAACTGACAGGAGCATGTGGAGAGGGGATGCCACTTCACCTTATGGTGGACAGGAAACAAAGACAGATAAGGAATAGAGAGACAGGCTTCCCAAAATCCACTTTAGGAAAAAGCTCTCCAGGAACCTTCTTACACTTAACCCCTCCAACAAAGTCACAGGCAGGGGACCAAGTCTTCAACATATGGGCCTTGTGGGAATTAAATATCTACACTAATAGCACTTGTTCCAATCTTGTGAGGTGAAGATTGCTATTGTACAGTAAAGGTAATTGATTTCAGAAATACTAGTAAAGATGTAGCTGGAATTCATTGCATACTCTGATATAATATCTGACAGAAGATATTTCTTTCCATGGATCTCCACAATCCACTTTGCTGTAATTATTCACTCTGTACTTTAGAATAACTGTCAACATATACCTTTCCTTGCAACACACACACACACACACACACACACACACACACACACACACACACACACACACACACACACACACACACACACACACACACACACACACACACACACACACACACACACACACACACACACACACACACACACACACCCCACCTAGGGATTCTGGAAAATAATAGTTATCAGCTAGAAAACTTTTCTGAACTTGAAATACCATTTTCATGACTTTGAAAGGAATTATTTCCTTTTCCTCTATCTTTGAATTAAAAATAGACCAAATGAGGAACTGCATAATGACAATAGTGAAGAAAACTTTTCCAAAAGGATAGGACACAATGCACTTTGATTTGGGGATATATAGTATATCTTGAAGTTTCTTATTTGTTTTGTTTTGTGCCTTTCTCCCCCTGCTTTGTACTAAACCTAGTTCCAGTGATGAGATTGCATTTTCTCAGTTCAACCAGGTCAGATGCTTAAACCCTTTATACAGGAGAATCAAGAAAAGCTGCTACATACTACAGATGGAATAGAGGAGAAGGAATCTATGTCATTTCTATCTTTCATTTTCCTTCAGCTGCCTTTAGTTGCTCAGCTTTCCCCAGAAGCATTGAAGACTAAATTTTGTAATAACTATATATCCCTGGCCAGATGAACCAGCAAAAGGGATTTTAGAATCCAGAGATTTGGGTCAATATCAAAGCAGGCAGAACAAGATATAGGGAGACTCATTCTGCATATAATCACATATTTCCCAAGCTCATTGATTAGGTATTTTTGTGTAGAGCCTATCAAAGAAACATGCTGAGCCTTCTAGAAGAAATTGAATTTGTGTAGCTATGAACCAGTTCCAGTTCAACACTGGAGTTTTCAGTAATAATTAGCCCAGCAAAACTAATATAATGAAAACTAATATAATCTTAAAAACTACTATGGAGCTGAGTATCATAGTACATGCTTAGTAGCCTAAACCAGGAACATTCTAAACTTGAAGCTGGGATATATCAAGACAAACAAAATAAAAACACAAAAATAAGTCCTTGCCTAAAATAAACAAAACAAAATCTAGTGACTGAGAAACAACAACAGTTAACATTCTCCACAGTCATTTATTTTTTATTTTGTTTTATTTTTTATCGTGAAAAAACCATACAGAGCAGTTACGATTACATGGGCAAGGAAATGAGTACATTTCTTAACAAGCATTGTTGCCTCCTCCTTTATTCCCCTTACCATCCCTTCCCATCTCCCCACCCCACCCCCAGCCAAAATTGTAAAGTTTCTTTTTTGACAAAACATCTTGTGTATCTCATTGTTGCAATAGGTCCACCTGTATCCCTATTTAAACAATATGATTTTTCCCTTCTCCTCCACAAATTATACCAACATCAAATACAGGGAAAACAGGGGTTATACCTGGGGGGAGGGACATACAAAGCAACAAAACAATCACCTTATAAATATGTTAGAAACAATCACAAGAAAGAAAAAAAACATTTCAATCCTTATCTTAGGGTTCATTTCGCCTAACATCAACTTATCTGACCGTTTCTGCTTGCAAATAAGGGAAACCATGGGACCTATATTTCTTTAGGCCTGGCTTACTTCACTTAATATAATTTTGTTCAAGTCTTTCCATTTCCTAACAAATGGGGCAATGTCATTCTTTCTAATGGAGGCATAGAATTTCATTGTGTACATATACCACATTTTCTTGATCCATTCATCTACTGAGGGGCGTCTGGGTTGGTTCCATGTCTTAGCTGTGGTAAATAATGCTGCAATAAACATAGTTGTGCTGGTAGCTTTTGTATGGTCTTGTTTGTGATCATTTGGGTAAATGCCCAAAAGTGGGATTGCTGGGTTATAGGGGAGTTCTATGTGGAGTCTTTTGAGGAACCTCCATACTACTTTCCAAAGTGGTTGAACAAGTTTACACCCCCACCAACAATGAAGTAAGGTTCCCTTCTGTCCACATCCCCTGCAGCATCTGTTGTTATTAGAGTTCTTGATTATAGCCATTCTAACTGGGCTAAGATGGTATCTCAATGTTGTTTTGAGTTGCATTTCTTTTATAGCTAGGGAGGTTGAGCATTTCTACATGTGTCTATTGTCCACCCTCCTTTCCTCTTCAGAGAAGTGTCTGTTTCAGTATTTGGCACACTTATTGGGCAGACCTCAAAGTAAAAGCAGACACTCTGAAAACATTACAGGACGCAATAGCAGAAACCCTAGGTCTCCTTGGCACAGGCCGAAATTTTCTTAATAGAGATCCAGAAAGATTGGACAAATGGTACTACATGAAATTGCAGAGCTTCTGCATGGCAAAGGACATAGCTAGCAAGATCGATAGAAAGCCCACAGATTGGGAGAAGATCTTCACTAGTCATACAATGGACAAGGGTCTCATATCTAAAATATACCTGGAACTCAAAAAATTAAATCCCCCAACAACAAATCCACAGTCATTTAGAATAACCAATAGCCCCAAACATTACATTAACAACACACATATAGGGGTTGGGAAGGTGGCTCAGTGGTAGAGCGCTTGCCTTCCATGCCTGAGGCCCTGGGTTCGATTCCTCAGCACCACATAAGCAAAAAGAAAAAAAGCTGGAAGTGGTGCTGTGGCTCAAGTGGAAGAGTGCTAGCCTTGAGCTAAAGAGCTGAGGGATAGTGCCCAGGCCCAGAGTTCAGGCCCCACGACTGGACCCCCCCAAAAAAAAAAGAAATAAAAATACACATAAAATTAACAAAAAGTTAGCCAGAATACTTATTTTTAAAAAAGAAAATAAGCTAGTTCTTAATAGGAATGTCAATAGAACAAACAGATTCCAACCTGGAATCACCCAAATATTTGGATATTCTGACAAGAATGTGTAGTCACGTTTTGTGAAGGAAAAACCATTTTTGAACCAATTGAAGAAAGACAGAACTTCTAACATTTTTTTTAAAACACTCGGACGGGGTCTGAGGAAAGGTAAATGTGCTGCTTGCCCATTCCCCAGCCTCCCTTAGCCTGGGAGACAGATGCAGCAGGGAGTCAAGTCAAGCAGGAACTCCTTTATTACCACACAGCAAGCACTTTTTAAAGCAAAAGTGTCATGGAAGGGGAGGAAAATGAACCAACCAATCACTATAGAGGTCACCCTATCATGCTCTTAAGCAACCAACCAATCACTGTAGAGGTCACCCTATCATGCTCTTCAGCATTCTATACTTTTCCTGCTGCCTGTGAGCTGTTCAAGCACTGAAGTCACTTCACCTGGTTGTGGTATCCAGTCAGATTTTAACATAAACAACTGGGGCTCTGCCCACTCAACTCCCTCTCAGTGCCATCTTTGCTGCCCATGTGCTCTACAATCTGGAAATTAGAATTTTTTACACAAATGAATTCAAGAGTAAAAATAAATAAATAAATAAGCAAAAGAAAGGTCAGTGTATCATGGAAACATATCAAAAGAATATCAAAAACCAATACAGGACTGCTGTACCTTAGTGAAATAAATTATATGATATGTGAGACTAGACCATTCTGTTTCTGACCCAAATATGTAAAATTCATCAAAGATAATCACATCATCTAGTGGAAAGGTGAAAGACATTACAGTAAGGAATATGTGCATTTCATTTCAAGAATAACTAGCTTTGAGACTGAGAAACTACCAAATTATTTCAATCTAAGTCTTTTCTTCATTATCATATCATAAGCTGTCAAGAGGATTAAAAGGAATATTATATGTTATAATACATATGTATAATATATACATAAAATCCAAAGAACTGTAACAAACATGAATAATCTAATTATTACCTCTTCTAAGTTTTAGTTCCATCATATTCTTGAACTATGTTTGGAAAAACTTAGGCCCTAGTCTAGACATGTATTATAATAGCAATAATAAAAGAAACAATATTGAGGGGATGAATGTAGCTGAGAGATATATGGAAGAGAATTATAAAAGGTGTGATATTGATCAAAATGCATCATACTCTTACTGATACGTTGAACTGAATGCCTTTCTTACAGCTACTTAACAATAATAAAATAAAATAAATAGAAATAAAATAAAAATTTTCCTTATGCTGAAAACAAACAACCAAAAAGCAGTAGAGACAGCTTGACAAATTTGGCCAGAAAGATTTTGTACACCAACTCTGTAATGAGGCAAACAGAAAGCTACAATCCCAAATCATACCTCTATGTTCTATTGACTTATTCAATCTGAATATTTTACCTAGAAAAATCAAAAGAACAAACTCATGAAATAAGTCTATATCCATTTGAAAACATCAGCTCTGAGTATTATTTTCCAAAAGCACATGCTAACACCATTGACTTATATCAGAAATTAAGTGAAAGAAAGCAGCACTTTCTTCACATGAATTAGTGAATTCTAATGAACAAGGGAGAAAAGGAAAATATATATTATCCCTCTTTTGAGGTGTAGACTTCTGTCATAGAAAACTCAAAGTATAGGATGTGTTGACATGCAGAGCTATCACTCAGAGTATGTCAACTCTTCTACTTTGTTCATTGTAACTGGCTTTGACTTATATTGATTTTCTTGCAAATTGCCAAAAATGCTTTCTAGAAAAAATAAAAACCATGTGTATTTGTGACACCTATTTTGTATTTGTATTTTATATGCTTTAAATTATTTTCTTTGGGCCTGGCTTGCTTGGTTTCCCTCATTTGTAATAACTAGAATATGTGTGTGATATCCTTACCTGGGGATCACAATAACCCAATCCCTAAGTGCATAGGACCATATATAATGAAACATATCAAAATGAACTCCGAGAATTGGAAACAACATGTTCTTATTATGTCCTGTTTGCAGTTATTCCTATCTTTTTCTTTTCTGTTTTAGTTTTCTGTACTCTTTGTCTTGTATATAAGCTTACTGATCTGTGGAAGGGAAAGCAAATCACAGAAACAGCAGGATAAAAGTTGAACTAATAATACAACAATGATATTCACTAAACACTATGTTGGAAATAAACTTTACAACTTGAGGGGAAGAGGTGTTGGGAGTGGTAAGCGGGAGAAAATTATAGAGGGGCTAACAGTGTTTAAAAATATATGCTCATTACCTTACTTATGTAACTGTAACCCCCTTGTTCATCACCTTTACAATATATTTTACAAAATAAATTATTCTCTCTTCCTATCACATTCCCAAATGTTAAATTCTGTAAGTCAGTAACCCAGCTATATAGCTTTATCAGCACCTTCTTTTGTGGCCATCATCACTCTCTTTTTTGTGCATAAAAGCTGAGCAAACTGCATCATAGTTTTGCGTGTATGTGCTGGTGCTGGGACTTTAACTTGGGGCTTGTGCACTGTCCTTTAATTTTTATGTTTAATGCTATCTCTACCACTTTAGCTATAGCTTCACTTTTGGCTTGTGAGTGGTTAATTGGACATAGAAGACTCACGATCTTTCCTGCTGGGGTAATTTTGAACAGTAATCCTCAGATCTCAGCCACGTGATTAGCCAGGAATATAGGTATGATGTACAAGACTGTATCATTTTTAAAAAATTAAATTGGTGTGTTTCAAGAACAGAGACAAATACATCTATATTATCTTTTATAAGCATTTTATGAAGTATTATGCATCAGAAATTGTAAAAATATGTATTTTTACACAATGACAGAGTTTATTTATTTTCAGCTATGTTGGGGTTTGCATTCAGAGTCTCATGCTTGTGCAATGCCACTTATAGCCATAACTCTTTTTTTTAATTTTATTTTATTGTAAAGATGCTGTACAGAGGTTGTATAGTTAAAGTTACATGAGTAAGGCAATGAGTACATTACTTGTCGATCATTATTACCCCTTCTCTTGTTGTCCCACTATCCCTTCCCTCCCCCAACTCCTACACTCCTCCCCATTCCAAAGTTGTTGAATTCATTTCCAGTATACTGTCCTATGAGTATCATTGTTGCAATGGGTCATCCTGAGTCCTTGTTTCAGCGTTGTGTTATTCCCCTTCCCCATCCCAGATTAGACTAATGTATATAAAAGATGCAGGGTACCAAAATCAGGTACATATACCATAGGGGGAAGAACAAACAAAGGAAAAAAATCACATGGTACATTTAAAACAAAGAGACCTTTTGTGGCCATATCTTGGGGTTTGTTTCACTTTGCATCATCTTCTATGGACATAGGTACATATCTTTTGAGCTTTACAGCACATCTGAGAAAATTATCCTATATGTATACTAATTATTGCAGATAAGGGAAACGATGAGACCTAAATTTCTTTGGAACTAGCTTACTTCATTTGATATGATTTTTTCAACTCTTTTGATTTCCTAACATATATATATATATATATATATATATATATACATATATAACAAATTTTCTTGATCCATTCATCTATTTAAGGGCATCTGGGTTGGTTCCATATCTTAGCTATGGTGAATAATGCTGTGATAAACATAATTATAGCTGGGCACCGGTGGCTCATGCCTGTAATCCTCAGGGGGCTGAGATCTGAGGACCATGGGTCAAAGCTAGTCCAGGCAAGAAACTCCATGAGATCCATTTCCAATAAACCACTCAGAAAACTAGAAGTGGTTCTGTGGCTCAAGTGGTAGAGCACTCACCTTGAGCTGAATTGCTGAGGGACAGTGCCCAGGCCCAGAGTTCAAGCCCCAGGACCCACCAAAATGAAAACAAACAAAAACACACACACAAAAAAAACATAGTTGTGCTAATAGCTTTAGTATGGCCTTGTTTGTTTTCATTTAGGTAAATGCTTAAAAGTGGGATTGCTGGGTCATAGGGGAGCTCTATGTGGAGTCTTTTGAGGAACCTCCTCCATACTGCTTTCCAGAGTGGCTGAACAAGTTTACACTCCCACCAACAATACAGAAGGGTTCCCTTTTGGTCACATCCTCTCCAACACCTGTTGTTATTAGGTTGCTTGATCATAGAAATTCTAACTGGGCTGAGGTGGAATCTCAATGTTGTTTTGATTTGCATTTCTTTTATGGCCAGAGAAGCTGAGCATTTCTTCATGTGTCTATTGGCCATTCTTATTTCCTCTTCAGAGAAGTCTCTCTTTAAGTCTTTATCCCACTTTATAGCCATAACTCTGTCTCAAAGAATGATGCACTTTGGTGTCGGTTTAAATCTCTTATAAATATGGGGATTAATGGGAGGGGGCAGAAAATGATGGAAATAATTAGATTACTTTGAGTTCTAAGGGCTTGTTGCTTGCTTGCTTTGGGTGGTTTTTGTTTGTTTTTGATTGTTTTGCTGTCAATTTACAATTACTTGTTCTCTAACAAGGTTAATCATTAAACATCATTCAGTGTTAGCCAAAACTTAACAAAAAATGAACCTGTTTAATATTACTTTTTTAATCTTTGTAGCTGCTATGTAATATGTGCATATTATTCTTATTGTAGCAAACAGCAATCAGGAATGATTTCTGGGTAAATTCATATAGCCAGCCAGAGATTAAAGTCAGCATCTCTGATTTGAAAAGCGTATTTCCTGCTTTATTACTGTCCTATGTCTATTTTAGTTTATGTCTATAGTCCTAAAATATTTTAGAAAATAAGAAAAATCATTTTTCTCAAATAAATTCTAGGTAAAATAGCCCTAATGTATATTTCTAGTTGTTCTCACTAATGTGTACCCTGGGTATTGTATATATGCTTATCTGAACTACGAATTGGAAGGGGAACAACAAAATGGTGAGACAAAGGACAAGGGGGAACCTATGCAACAGTGATACTCACAAGATATTATGTTGGAAATGATCTATACAACTTGGCAGAGGGGACTAGAGGAGAGGGAAAGAGGGAGAAAAATGAGGGAGGGGGTAACAAGTTAAACAAGAAATGTAATCACTACCTTACTGAGGTAACTGTAACCCCTCTTTATATTACCTCGAAATTAAAATTTAAAAAAAATTAAGACTAATGCCCAAAACATATTTCAGGTGCCTTGACTATTTTTATAAATAATATATAAAAACATGATCTTTCACTACATAGAAAGAAATACTATTAGGATTTGGAAAGAGATGGCAAGATACATGTTTAAGTGGGCAGAATAACCATTTGAAGAAAACTTTCATTATCTGGGTAAAATAAGGCAATTCAAGCTATTTTTTGCTCTTCAAAGAGCAATGTTCCCTTTTCATGAAAAAATTGGACCTAATTCTACCTGTTCAAACTTATACAGACTTGGAACAATTCTATCCTAGACTAGTGCTGGAGTGCTTTGCTAAGCAAAGTTAATGCTTTGGATTACATTTTATAAATATCTTGCTTATGAATATGATAATTAGAAAATACAAGTCTTCTTCCCCCTGCTGGGTCATCTGGTGAGACTGTAATATATTTGGCATTGTTTTATAATGTTCCTTCCTATTTATATTTTGGGCTTATCACCTTGTTCACCTAGCTGACTAAGGAGATGCTCTATTTTATTTACTAATTGTAATGCCCTCCCTTCCAAAGTCAGGCTACTTTGATACCTTTCCTGGCAGCTGCAAGAGAAGACAGACAAGATGAAGCTTTTCTACTGTCAGACACTGACAGAGCAGAGAAATATAGACAGATGGATAACAGATAGTGGGGTACTAAGTACCCTACAATTTATTGAGGCAAATAGAGGAGAGTTGAGTGGCAAATTACCTACACTGCTCACAAACCAGCAGGCAGCCCTGTTTGCCAGCTATCCAAATTGTTTCTGGGTAATTTGGCACATTTCTACTTTGTTGTGCCGTATCTAAACGTATGACTTTGAGTTTTGAAAGTTCCCTGTTGTGAAAGATGTTCTCAAATAGTAGCAATATTTGGAATGTGATGCTTGGGAAAATACATATACCTTTATTTTTTTTCACCCTGGATCAGATTTAGATGAAAATCAAATAGCAATGCTATAGGCTAGTGACTTACAAATTAATGTTTCACTGCAATAGTTTTACAGTATACTCAGAGGGAAAGAACTAAGAAACTGGTAAGGAAATCCATAGTTTAAATTAATGTAGGAAAAACAATGTTGAACAGGTGTTTACACTAAAGAATTTTGGAGAGCTCATTATGCATTACTGTTCTTCATGCAAATCTTATAAAATAACTATGGAAGTTATTTTTCTCAGCATATTGTTAGTTTTGTCAGAAGTTGCGGTCTCTTTGGAATTAATGTCTTAAGCAATAAATGGCTCTGCCTGTTTAATAATTTATGCATAATTATGTATATATGTTAATATGTATGTACATATATTAAAATATATACATATGTATGTGAATATATATGGCACATGTTCTTCAGAGCTTTGGTGATCATCATATTGTAAACTTTCACTCAAAGGATATTTTAAATTAGATACTTATTATTATTACCATTTGTAGGATAAGTATTTGAAAACAAATCTTTCCTAACATAGAGCAGTATATTCATAACTAAGGGAACATATTTAGTGGCCTGCTTTCAAGAAATATAATTAGCACTGGGGATGTAACATTGCATGACACAGATGTGATCATTAGTTTCATGGGACCACTAGTCTTTTATACTTTAGCTTCAAAACTCTTGCCATTTAAAAACGCTTTTTCAAGTACAGCAATTGTCTTTTCTGTCTACTGTCTCAAACCTACTTCTTCTCAAGTTTTCCATATTTCAACAATTGACATCTTCATTAATTCAGGAAACTTAAATAACCTTGACATTTCCATCCTCCTCGCACAGTCAGTCAATCAAAGTCTTACCAGTTCCAAATCCTACCCATCATTCCATTTCAGATGATTTTTCACTCATCACTACCTCTGTGTGAGCATAGTATCACTTTTGTTGGGAAGGTTTTTGTTGTTTGTGGATGTGTGCATGCAGTAATCTTCTTGTACTCCCATCCACTTTCCCAGTGGTAGAAGGTTGTATTGTTTGGGAATTTTCTTCTTTGTCTAAAGAGAAAATTAGTCTTTTTATAGTGTTCAGATGAAAATTATTTTTCTCAGTATTAGAATAACAAAACATTTGATTGGCTTAGTTCTTCCTATGTTTATACTAGCATACAATCTTGATGGTTTGTGTTATATAAAACTCATTTCTGACAACTTGGTAAATACAAGTCTGCTTACTAAATTATAAAGGACTTGATAACAGTAACCAGGTTTATTTGCTGACAATTGTAGAACTTGTACTTGGTGCACCGATAGAAATGTATAGAAGTCATTTAGTCATTTCATCCATTACTAGGATCCTGAAGAATGGAAAGTCCATATTGTTCTTGTTGATCTGTACCTTTAGCTATACACTACAATTGATTTCTCCCCTTCAAGATTTAAATCAAATGTTTTTTTTCCTCTACTAAATTCTTTTGTTATTAACTGTCCCAACAGGTCCATCACTAATCAATTAACATGTTGTTTTCTCTCCAGGGAATAATAATTCCTCCACCCATTCACAATGGGAATGTTCCTTGAAGCAAATACCTTTCAGTGTCCTGTTTTGTAAAGAAAACTTTCATAAAGAACTTTCTATTCTCTATAGATATAGACAGGAATCTATGTTCCTGATACATAGATCCAATTGTCTAATTTACTGTTACCAATTGAAAGAGGTTTAAAATTGCCAAAGTGAGGTCCTTTCTTACTGTACATTTATGATATCAAATCCATAACAATTCAATGACACTCCTTACCATTCCCCAGGCAGAAATTTCAGCATTATCATTGAATTCTCAATTTCTCCTTCCGTCCTTCTGCTCTCTCCAGTAAACCAGTTAGCACTCTGTTGTCCAATCTTTTAACCTATTGTTCATCCTCTACCCATTATGTGCAGGCTGCTGCCATTTCTTTTCATTTTGTTTTAGTTAGTCAGATTTTCATTGCTGAAACAAAATGCTTGAGAGAAATCCTATTAGAAAAGAAAGGACATTGTTGGACTCATACTTTCAGAGAAGGTCAGCTGGCTACATTTTCTTTGGTCCTCCAGCAAGTAAGAATATCGTGTTTGGGAATGTGTGGCAGAGTAATCTGCTTCTCTTGGCAGCCAGTGAGGAAAGAAAGTGAGGATGGAATGTTAAGGTCTCATTATACCCTTCAAGGCACACCTCTTGTGACCTACGTCCTCCAGCTGGGCCCACCTTCTAAAGTTAGCACCTTCCAACAGAGCCAGTGGGTAAGTGTTTGACAAGAAATGTACTCATTACCAGTTATTGCAAATAAGGGAAACCATGGGACCTATGTTTCTTTGGTCCTGGCTTACTTCAATTAATATAATTTTTTTCCAAGTCTTTCCATTTCCTAACAAATGGGGCAATGTCATTCTTTCTGATGGAGGCATAGAATTCCATTGTGTATATATTCCACATTTTCTTGATCCATTCATCTACTGAGGGGCATCTGGGTTGGTTCCATATCTTAGCTATGGTAAATAATGCTGCAATAAACATAGTTGTGCTGGTAGCTTTAGTTTAATATGGTCTTGTTTGTGATCATTTGGGTAAATGCCCAAACGTGGGATTGCTGGGTCATAGGGGAGCTCTATGTGGAGTTTTTTGAGGAACCTCCATACTACTTTCCAAAGTGGTTGAACAAGTTTACACTCCCACCAACAATGCAGTAGGGTTCCCTTCTGTCCACATCCCCTGCAGCATCTGTTGTTATTAGAATTCTTGATTATAGCCATTCTAACTGGGGCGTGAAAACGAATGAACTTTACAACTTGGGGGTTGGGTGGGAGGAGGGCTGGGAAGGGATGGGAAGGGGAAACAAAGGAGGAGGCTACAATGCTTGATAGGAAATGTATTCATTACCTTGCTCATATATTTGTAACCCCTCTGTACGGTATTTTCACAATTAAAAAAAAGAAAAGAAAAAAAAAGAAAGAAATGTATTCATTACCTTACTCATAAACTGTAATCCCTCTGTACAGTAACTTTACAAAAATTTAAATAAATGAATGAATGAATGAAGAGTCTTAACTAATGAAAAAATGTGAGTCTTTGAGGACATTGTAGATCTAAACTCTGATATTATGTGTCTTCACAAAAAATTTTTATGTCTTCAGATTAAATTAATCACACAATTCATTTGCTCTGGAAACTTACAGTGATTTTTATATAACACAAAGTGAAAAAATGAAAAGTACATTACTGGTCCAGAAAGCTCTGCATTCTTTGTTATATTACAGACACATGAACTTTTTCTTGAGCCACCACCATCACATTCTGCCTCATGGAATCCCTTTTAGTTCCAGCCCAGGACAACATTTTTCAGCCTTTGCTCCTTACAGCTCCTTCTGTCCTGAATGAGCTGTGCTTACATCCTAGTGATTAGCAACTTCATTGCCTTTGGGGCTTAAATGTTAGTCTTTCTGGGTGATTCTGAGAATACTTTGTGAACTATTCTTTTCAAGATACAGTGCTATTTGCTTTCATTAATAGTATCACAATTGTAGTTATTTCTGATGCCACTTTTAATCACCCAGATTCACTGATGAAAATGTAAAACTCCTAGTTGTAGAACCAGGATCTGTTTTATCTGTGAGACTAAAGAGAAAATTTGACTTCTAACTGACATTCAATAACTAATAGTTGGCTGCATTAAAGGTAGACCTTGAATATTGACTTAGGACCCTAAGAACTCTGTGGTCAACACTGCCATAAATATGTGGTATAAGGGGTGAGGAAACATTTCCTTTAAAAATGGGCCATTTGGGTGTTTATAACAACATTATGAAACATACTTGTCAATACAGATATTGATAAGAAGCATACAATAAGCATGGCTATCTTTCCTGTTAGGTATCAAATCATTTTGAAGAGATTATATGGCCCCAAATTAAGCATGGTTCCTTACCCCAAAACATGTCAATATATCATAAAGACATAATGTACAAGAAGCAAAACTGCCTATATGCATACCAGAAAGTGTGTGTGTTCATGTAAATAAAATTTGAGTTTTTACTATTAAATAGAATTTGTAGTAATTGAAATAGAATGTGATATATCGATGTTACTGAAGACAATGCAAAAATTAGAGCACTAGGGATATTTATTTATTTATTTTTATTTTTTTCTGTCTGTTGTAGGGCTTGAACTCAGAGCCTGAGCATTGTCTCTGAACTTTTTTGTGCTCAAGGCTAGTACTCTACCACTTAAGCCACAGTGTCACTTCTGGTTTTTGAGTGGCTATTTGGAGATAAGGACTTTTCTGCCTGACCAACTTTGAACCATGATCCTCAGATCTCAGATTCCTGAGTAGCTAGGTTTAAAGGTGTGAGCTCCTAGCATCTAGCTAGGAGGGCTATTTAAACCAAGAAAAGAAAGTATAGGTTACGTTTTGTAAGAAAAGATGTTTGTGTGCTAGATTATTTTTAATTGTTCTCAATTATGAATGCATAACATATAACAATATATATTTTTCCAGAACACTTAAAGAAAATTTAAATAACTCAAGCCAGTCAATTTTGCTAGCATTTATAAAACATGATAATTGAGAGTTCTATAAATCCTGAACAACTTTCCTGGCTTAAATGTAAAATAAGGATCTGAAAGATATGGAAATTAGTGTGCATTTCTGAAGATGTGATTCTTCATGTATTATGTTATTTACATGTAGGAAATTTTCTAAATCTTTTTTTATTATGAAAATACTGTACAAAGGGGTTACAATTACATGAGCAAGGTAATGAGTACATTTCTTATCAAGCATTGTTACCTCCTCCTTTGTTCCCCTAGCATCCCTTCCCATTCCTCTCCCACAGCCCCGACCCCCAACACCAAATTTGTAAAGTTCGTTTTTCGACATAACGTCTTATACATCTCATTGTTGCAATGGGTCCACCTGTATCCCTATTTTTTAGGCTTCAAATAAAATATTGCAACTACTTTTCTTTCAGGTAATCATGAAGGTTCTGTTGTACTATTTAGAAAAGGTTAAAAATTTCCATTCTCTCTTTAGCAGTAATTTCCTCATTCTCTAGCTTGCTTTTAACCTCTGTGCCGTTTTGACACAGAGATTAAAAATATCTGGCTCCAATCATAAAATGTTTGACCTTTTACATCCTAAAAAGAAAAGGATATAGCAAGAGATGATATCATCTGTAGGGGAAGGTATATTCAACCCCATAAAAATCTCTACATGTCACATTTTTATTATGTAGCTTTATTCTCTGAACATTCTCCCCTCTGTGTATTTGTGTCACAGAGATGTTTGATTCAATTTTATGGATTTGTGTTTCTCTTCTTATTTCTATCAGGAAGCATTTATATGAAACAAGGATTACAAGTGACTTTTCCAATTTAGTACATGAGAACTGGGGCATGTATAGCATGCTTAATTGAAATGAAGAAAGATCAGGAATATTAAAGAGGGAGATAATTGAGTTATAGTATCCTAGATCCTGAATTAATATATTTTCAATGAAAACAGTGCAATCAAAGTTCTTGTGAATTGTTGCTGTCTTATAACCAGTTAATCATGGCCCTTTGCTAATCACGTGGCTTTTTTGCAATTATGTATTTAGTCAGTTATTATAAGTATAATGTTCTTTGCAGCAACCTCCATATACACAAATATTTTAATTTTGACCCAGAAAAATAAAATGCATTCTTCTCTATATTTCCTTCTCAGACAGGATAAAGCAAAGTATTGGTTTAAACTTATTATGTTCTAGAGTGTTGCTCTGAATCCAGAAAATGACAAGGTGAGACACTTGAGAATTGGCTCAGGTAGGGATTAGGTTTTATTGCCCAGTTTAGTGATTATAACTTCTAACTCTGCTAAAATATCGATTAACCTCTGAGTCCTTTCAGTAAGCCTGCTAAATCTCTATAGGTGCAAATATCCTATAAACTGACAATTCCTTATGGACTATATTGAATTACATTGTGCTTTCTCACTCTTAAGCTCTGCTTATCACTTATTGTCAACCTATGGCTTTTGAGTGAATATAGTAACCCCAAATGTAAGGACTCTCAAATAGGGATTCGAAATTAATAAACTTCTTTTGACTGTGTTTAATTTCTTTTGGAGATAGCATATATCTCCCAGAATGATTTTAGCTTTTCAATGGACTGAGAATTAATCAGGTTTTCTATTTTCAATAAGACATAAAGCATGAGCTAGTTATTATCATTTGAAACAGTTTTCACCTGTTCCTGGTATCTATTGCTGTTTAATCAATTAATTGGAAATTTTGTAGCTAAAAACTAAGCATGTTATTACCTCATCATGTGGGTTGGCATGTGCCTGTTTGAAGATCATTGCGTTATTTTTCTGGTCTAAGGGATGTTAATCCTTTTGTCAGTGGAATTCAACTGGCAAATGGGAAGATCAAGAGGATCTAAGGGCTCTCACTTACATATCTGGTGATTTTAAAGTGATAGCTAATGCCAGGGTTTCCTTGGGACTGTGGGAGTACCCAGAGTATCTCAGGGCACTCAGATTTATGTGGTAGTTCAGACCTGAAGGAGAGAGTGTTGTAAAATGATGCAGTGGAAGTTACAAGGCTTCCCACAATAACTTCAAATTCCTAAATCACACTTAGGCACTGTTACACAAGCAAGTCATCTTCCAGTCCAATTTCAAGATGAAGGAGGCACTTGGAAACAACTCAGTGAGTATGTAGCAAAGAAATTGTTGTTCGTTTAATCAAGTAGTACATCTATTATGGCCTCTGTTAGCCATAATACATACTGAGTCAGTACTAGTTGGATGGTAGAATGGTAACATTGAACTAGTCAAAAGTTCCAGATCACATTTTCATCCAGGCATCTAGTCATTCACTTAGTTATTCATTAAATATTGTTACATTGTTCCTTACTAAATATAGATGAAGGATTGCTAGACATCAAAGCTATTTCTGGAAAAATGGAAAGAATGAGGGCTGGGAAGGTGGCTCAGTGGTAGAGCGCTTGCCTTGCATGCATGAGGCCCTGGGTTCGATTCCTCAGAACCACATAAGCAGAAAGAAAAAAGCCGGAAGTGGCGCTGTGGCTCAAGTGGTAGAGCGCTAGCCTTGAGCTTAAGAGCTGAGGGACAGCGCCCAGGCCCAGAGTTCAGGCCCCACGACCGGACCCCCCCTCAAAAAAATGGAAAGAATGAGGGGTTTATTATCAGGAATTATGTGTTTTTTAATAAGGAAGTTGATTTCATGCAAAAGAAGGATTTTCTTGAATTATCAATTATCAATTTCTCTGTTTTACTCTGAATTTATTGACTTATTATATTTTTAATTTCTCTTTATTGATTCTTTGGGATCTTTATCTGGACTTTGAAAGAGTAGTTTCAATCAAACTCTTGGCTACAATTATCACCTTTATGCTAAAGTTTTCTACATTTCTACTGCTCACATTTGTACCATTTTGCTGAAATGAAAATGTATCACGAAATATATGCCTGGCATTATCACCTGGGTTTTTCCCAGACATGTCTAACATAGTATGCTGAAAATATAATTTACTGGATTTCTTCTCTCCTATTTCATCCCCATCCTCACACTCACTTTTTTATCTCTACCTTAGAAAGAAGGATCACCATGTACTATTACAGTGAAACCCAACAAGGAGGATTTTCCTAATATTCCTCTTACCTCTCTCATCTAATCATTTCACACCCTGCTCCTATCTCTAAATAGTATCTTGAAAATAGTATCTTGCAATCATGTTGTCAACTTGCTATACAGAACTAAGAAATAAATTGCAAATTAATAAAGTTGCTCCTGTCATTCCTATATGAAAACTGAACAAAGAGCCTATTGGTGAATCTATGGACACTGAAGCACATAGTGCCTTAAATAACCTTCTGTGTCTTTGGCACTCTCTCACTGTTCCTTTGCTTTTTCGTTGTCATATCCTCAGAGAACCTACGATGGATTAAATTGTTTCCTTCAATGTTTATTACATCTGAATTCTTTTCATATGTTAAATTTTGTTATGAGTCAGGTCCTCTACTTAAGGGACATGTTCATTACTACCTCAACTCTTTGCCTGAGAAACAGACAACACTTATTTGCTATGAACGTGAAATAAAGATGAAATATTGGCGAGTGTACTATGTGATTTTTTCATTTTTTTTGCATGTTCTTCCTCCTATGGTATATCCTCTGTTGTTACTATATTTGATTTTGGTATCCTGGTATCTTATGTTTATTAGAATTAGGTCAGGGAAGGGGAACAACAGAAGGGAGAGACAAAGGACAAGAGGGAAGCAATGCAACAGCGACATACACAAGACAACATGTTGGAAACGATCTGTACAACTTGAGGGGGGAAAGTAGGAGAAAACTGGCGGAAAGAGTAACAAGGTTGACAAGAAATGTATTCATTACCTTACTTATATAACTGAAAGCCCTCTGTACAACACCTTGACAATAAAAAATGGCACAGTAGAAACTGATAATTAAGAATTTGATTCCAGTGTCCTGTATCTTGTATATACATTTTTCTAATTTGGGAAGCAGAAGGGATATAACATAATGCTGAAATAAAGATACAGGATAAGCCATTGTAACAATGAGAAACTATGTTGAAAACAAACTTTACAACTTTGTGGGGGGTGGGGAGGGAGAGGGGGGAGGAGTTGGGGATGTGGGGAGGAAAGGGATGGTAGGGGAAAAATAAAGAAGGGTGTAACAATGCTCCATAGGAAATGGACTCATTACCTTGCCCATGTAACTGTAACCCCTTTGTACAGTAACCTTAATAGATAGATAGATAGATAGACAGACAGACAGACAGACAGACAGACATAGAATGTGAAATCATTCTGGGCTCTGGTGGCTCACCCCTGTAATCCTAGCTACTCAGGAGGATGAGATCTGAATGACCCTGTTTAGCCAGTCAGGACAGGAAAGTCCATGAGACTCCTATCTCCAATTAAACACCTGCAAACCAGAAGTGGAGCTGTGGCTCAAAGTAGTAAAGTGCGAGCTGTGAGCAAAAAAGCTCAGGGACAGTACCCAATCCCTGACATCAAGCCCTACAAACTGACCAAAAAAAAAAAAAGAATAAGGAATCAGAGTCAAAGAGGGCCTTTGGAGTTTGTGATCCTGTGGAAGCAGTTGGTGACCTTTAAAGGAGCAATTTGAGGCAAGTGGATATTTGAGAAAACATACTATCACAGCTAACATTGAGTCACTCAGGAAGAACTGCAAGATGCAGGTGTAAGATGCCCTTTCAAGAAAATTGGCAGTGAAAAGAAGAGCAGCAAAACAGAGCCTTGGATTTTCTTCCAGTGTCTAACTAAATAAAATGGTAAATGAGTATCTGTAATGGGAGTAAGCTTCTTGTTTATCAATATTAGTTGAGACCTGGCAGAATTCTGGATTTAAGGAGAAAATATTAGATAGAATCTGAGAAGAAGGCTTTTATGAACTGAAGTCTGGAGAGATGACAGAATGAAATAACGATAAAGACGTGCCTTCCAACGTTTCTTCCTTAGGAATATGATTCAATCTAGATGATGACAAAAATACAGTAAGGATAGTATGGAGTTTCGCAGTGTCTACTTTGCCTTCTGAGTTTGTGTTTGCTCTTTTGAGCACTTGTGTTTCCTTTATTAGATAATAAACGTGATCATATCTGAACCTATGCCTCTACCAACAAAACAATATAAAATAGGATATTTGAAATGATAGTATCTTAAGTCACATATAGTTTTCATTCAGTAATAAAGCTCCAGTTTTTACCTTACTTCCCAGTATGTGGGGTGATGTGAAAAAGTTCTCTTCCAGTCATTTTGTATTAAAATCTGAGTCTATTCTGAATACGTTATATCATCACTCTTGAAATAACACAAATGGAAAGAAACATTTTCTCTGAATCTATCTATCTATCTATCTATCTATCTATCTATCTATCTATCTATCTATCTATCATCTACCTACCTACCTACCTACCTACCTACCTACCTACCTACCTACCTACCTACCTACCTACCTACCTACCTATCTATCTATACACACACAGAGAGAGATGAGAAAACAGATGTTTGTTAATGAAACCATTTGTCTAAAGGCAAACAATAAAAGTGTAGAAAATTTAGGTCTGTCTGTCTCTAGAGACTCAACTCTAATCCTGTGCACTATTGAAAAATGGGTTGTACAAAACAATAGTCCCATTTAAATTCAAGTTGTATGTTAAACTACAGTTTTCATGTTTTATTAATCTTACTATAAAAACTATCATATGCCATATTTCTGATATTTCTTAACCGTCTTGAATGTTGGCTTTCTAGTTTATGTCACAATATCTTTTAAATACTGAAAATTTTGTATTCCTTTGGCATTTTTAAAATAATAAAACAAGTTTAGCATCACTGAAACAAAATGATTGACAAGAGAAATCCCAAACAAGAAAGCCCTCAATTTTCTTGTGTCTGGTGTCTCTTTTAAAGGAATGTTTGGCACTAGAGAATCTATGTTAAATAAATATTGATGTGTCCATTTGGCAACTAATAAAATCTAATGCCTTCCACCACTGGTAGCAATAAAGACAAAGTGTATTGTTCAAGGTGGTCCTTAATAGTTGGCACTGAGGCTGAGACTGATTTTATAAGCAGTTTAAATTATATTACTCAGCAATTATTGTTAGCATAGACATTGGTGTATGCAATTATCTAATGCCTTAAATTATCTAAAATCAATAGGTTGGTACTAAAAGCTTAGACATATAACTTTAAAATGGCTCACATGAACTCAATTGACACTATACTAATGAGACTGTCCTATTTAGTCTATATTTACACCTTGTAAACCAGGTTAATTTAACAGTTTAAGACACAAGCTGCTATGACATTACCAAATGCCTGAATGTTACAATTATGAGGATAACAAGTAATGATATGTGCCATAAAATATCTAAGATGCTTTCACACTTGCCTATTGCTGTTATCTAACGTTGTTTTCCATTTCTAAACTGCTTTTCATTGAAACCTTAATCGCAAACAGAGCAGCTACATTTTCTCAGTCATTTAGATAGTTAATTCATTGTCTTGTTCACATTCCAGATTTGCTCATTTTCTTTTTCTTGTCCTTTAGACACTCACAGATTTGCACATTTAATATAAAGCATTCTGTATTCTGGTTTTAAGAAATATTCTTTGATTGGGCCTTAATTACACATTGATAGCAACATTATAATGTCATTCTATAATTAAACGCTACTAACCTACAGATTTACACCACAGTCTATGAAGGACTATAAATGCAAACACAAAACTTGTGCATGTGATCAATAAAATGAATCAAGTAATTAAGAAATAACTATAGGTATTACACAGGATCAGAATATGCATGTAGTTCCTACAGAGGGTATTTCCGTATGGTTTCATGTCTTCCATATGGAAAACTCTATTTGTGATCAACAGGAGTTCCAGGTTTATGTACAATGACAGCTGACCCACAGAAGGTAAATAGCTTTGTAAAGCATCTCTGGACCAGCAAGAACACTGAGAGGTTATCATGCCTGTCCTTGCCTTCCAAAAAAGCCTTCCTTAAATCATCCAAATTACGTGGACATCCTGTTATTAATGTCTGTCAGGAAGAATATTTCTTAGCCCTTCTATTTGGCCATAATATATATATATATATATATATATATATATATATATATATATATAATAACTCTCACCTGTTGATTTCTCTTTTTCATTCATTTAGCTACTCCTGTGTTTTATTCTGCTATAATATTCTTTCTCTATTATTTATGCAGAAGAACAAACATTTTTTAGATGTTCTTATTTTTCTCTACCATTGAACATGTTCCTAAAATTAGAGCTAAAAAAATATTTTCAGTTGATGTAATGTAACATTCTTTCTGTTCCTAAGGTTTGTTCTGTTATGCTCATATCTTTCTAGATAGTTTTTTGAGTTAAGGATTTATTGATTTTTTTAAGGGCTGGCCTCAAATTCAGGATTCTCCTGTCTTTACTTGAAGAGTAGGTAAGATTATAGACATGTGCCATTATAGCAATCCTTTATAAATCAATTATTTAATCAGTGATTAAAGGTAGTAGAAAATCTGTTGATGGAGTTTTAATTTTGACTTGATTTAAATGTTAACTTTGTTACATGATCCTTCTTTTGCTTTCTGATAGATTAACACATTATTTTCTTGTTATTATTTCTTTGTTTAGAGAATACTTTTGGGATTTTATTAGATTATGTGTGTGTGTGTGTGTGTGTGTGTGTGTATGTGTGTATGTATGCACACGCACATGCACCCTGTATGAATTTAAGTATAAAATACTTTATTGTTTGGTTTGATCATGGAGAATAGCTACATTTTTTTTATGTAAGAAACTCTCAGAAATAAGAAAAAAGTAGCAAATATCTGCCAATATCTGCTTTTTGCTGTGATTCTTTTAAAGATTGATGTTCATTTTATCAAGTTTGCTGATTTTAGAATGACTAAATTATTCATATTTTGATCAGTCTATTGTTGGTATGTTGTTTTTTCCTTCAAAGATGGCCTTATATTTACATTTACAAATATGCAGGTAACTTGATTTAACAGAACAGATTTATCCAGAAGCAATAGTAGAACTAGTTTAAAAAAAGAAGGTTTAACCTGTAACGGATTACCTATGAAAGCAAGATTCAAAGTGCTTTCTCATTTAATGTTTACATACACTTCTTTCTTTTATTCTGGGTGATCTGATTTTCATTTCCCACTCTCTGTTGCCAAACTGCTACAAAGCTTCAAACACAAGAAATGATTACTAATGATGAAGCTACCATAAGGACAATGGCATTTATTGAATAATATGATTGTATAATTGCAATTAAATATTTTGTATTTACTAGATAAAATTATAAGATTTTATATCAAAACACTTACTACAATAGGAGATAGGTATTGCTATTATTCCATATATAATTAGATATGCATTGTGTCTTTATCTTTTGGGAAATGTAAATGTGCAAATATTCTTCTAGAATTTTAACAAGTGCATTTTGTTTACATTGCTTTTTACTATTATTTACTGTAAGGGACTGGGCATCCAGATGGCAAAGGGCCTATCTATGGAATACAAAACTAGTTGAAAACATACTCTAAATTATTTTTCTCCTAAAAATGTTTCTATTCTAACATTCTCAAAGGTAAACTATAATTTATTTAGTAAGTTGTTCTTGTCTGTGTTGCATGAAAAAATAGTAAATATTATAAGGAACAATTGGCAAGGTTCAAACAGGCTTAGAAAACTAGAGTTAATATAATTATAAAGAAGGGATAATCATTTATTCTTACCTTGTTTGTTTTCCAAGGGCATGAATCTAAAAGCCGCCATTCAGAATAAACTGGTATGTGACATTAATAGGCAACTGGAGAAAATAATTTACTTCACTATAAATAGCAACTAGATATTAAGTAAACAAATAGTCCATTCTGATGCCATGCTATGCATCTAATTGAGTATGGGTAAGTGATAGCTTGTAGCTGAATGCTGCCAATACTTTAAATATAATTTATACATTTCTATTGAAAATTGAAATGTGACCTCAGCCAGTTGTTAAGTTGGTGATCATACTGATATGCCCAGCTTAGTGGCAGCATGACCTTGATGTTTTTAGCAGAAAATGAAGATCCATTGTAATATTCAATCTCTGTGTAGATTTAGATTTGGAACGGGATAGAATATATTTTAAACATAAAAGATAATTATTATCATTGCCAATATGTGAGACTTTTTCTAACTTAGTGAAAATGCATTTTTTCCACTCTTAAAACACATATGTGTAAGTTTTGGTGATCTCTACGCTAGATACAAAGAATGGACATTTATGAAGTACTGGCCAAGGTAATTCATTCAGGTAACCAATGGACAAAACAATATTTGAATTTGTCCCTAAGTAAATCATTTATCTGCGGTTCGTATGTGAACAATTGATACAGGATTTACTTTTGTATGGAAGGAGAAAATATCTTAAACCACTAGCAGGACAATACAAACATCTTGGTTTCTATCTATGAGGAGCATTGAGTTTTACTTTCTGCTACTTTCCTTTGTCTTTAGAAACCTTTGATCTCACCACTCTTGTGTATCTCCCTTCTTTTCCTGACATATAATTGCCCTCAAACACACACACAGTTACCTGAGGGATATAGAACCCTTCCTCACATCTGCCTAAGCTTCCTATTGGCATAAGCTATGGACCTATGGAGACCTTAGTAGCTTAAAGTATGGACAGTCAGCTTTCCCAACTTTGAAGATGGACAAAGAGGGCAAGAAACTAGGGTTCTGGCAATCTCTAGCATCAACACGTAGCTCTTAGGTTTAGCAAGATTTAAAAAATGGTTTAGTTCTATAAACGCAAGCAACTTAATACTAATATTAATGATCACCCAAGAAGAATATAGTTGATAGATTAATCCTATTTCCCTGAGACTCTTACTTACATTACTTCTGAACTATTAAATTAAGAAAACTTTGCTCTTTTGTAAAACACCAAAGATAGACAAATGAACAGTAGCCAGAACATATGCAAAAATAGAAATCTGACTCACAAGTCACAACTAGTCCAGGAAGCCCAACCACAACCACTGTAGTAATGGGTCCAAAAAGATTATATCTTAATCAATAGCTATCAACTTCTCACATATTGATATCCATTTCTCAACCAGAAAAGGACACGTGCTTCACTCATCAAAGACAGAAGATATTCTACTTCTACTTAGGTCACTTTAGCTTCTCTGTGTCCAAATCTCTGATCAGGGCACAGCTAAGCAATCCCTAATTTCCACCAGAAAGCTTGTATAATCACCTGATGCTTTCACTTCTCAGGACAAAACCCCTCTCACTATAGTGTTCTTGTTCTCTGGTGGGCAGCCTTTCATTTCCATGACTCAGGAGAGAATCAAAGGAAATATTTGAGAAATGCTTTATTTACTTGGGTGGCAGAAGACAGATTAACAAGAGTAAAAAAACCCCAAAAAGTGTGTTAATGTGTATTCACATGTATACATGTGATCACTGAGATATTAATGACACAAAGGATGATTTGAATTTAGGTAGCCTCTGTTTAGCTAAATGAAAGAAAAGTGATTGGGGCAGTAAGCAAAGTATTGGAAAAATATAATTGAAATTATGAGTGTGATTGATATAGATTTAAGTTAGTCCCTTCTTCTTTGACAAGAATTGGTAAGCATCTATCTCTTAATATACAGGAGAGAGGCATATTTTACTACTGGAAATGAATCTGAATTCTATAAAAATAGTAATGTTGCTTTATATAAAAAGGTATACCCTAAGCCGGGCGCTGGTGGCTCACGCCTGTAATCCTAGCTACTCAGGAGGCTGAGATCTGAGGATCGCGGTTCAAAGCCAGCCCGGGCAGGAGAGACCGTGAGACTCCTATCTCCAATAAACCACCAGAAAACCGGAAGTGGCGCTGTAGCTCAAGTGGTAGAGCGCTCGCCTTGAGCTGAAGAGCTGAGGGACAGTGCCCAGGCCCAGAGTTCAAGCCCCACGACCGACAAAAAAAAAAAAAAAAGGTATACCCTAGTATTAGAACTTTTCTTACGTCTGCTGGCTCTCAATTGCCTTTTAAGTCAAAAGAAACAAAAGACAGGCTTGGGGATGGCATATTTGAGTACCCTTCTGCATTTGTCATGGCAGCAATAGGGAACCAATATATCTGATATGAAAAATAAACTGAGAAATTTCAGTAATGCGGCTGGAACCTAAGTAGTGTCAACTAACAGAGACTATGGAAGGTGGTACAGAAAGACACATCATTGATCCTTTCACACGAAAAATTGGCCACATTCACCAGCTGTTAAGTGAGCCAGCTTTCAAGAACAGCATTGTGGGTAAAGGGGCTTCACAGCATCAAACTGAGTTCAGACTCTGGTCCTCTTCTGCCAGCATGCACCATTCACAGCTGGAGCTACTTATTTCTTAGAAACGGTGAGCAGCTTAGAGTCAGGTCTATGTGGTATATATTGGATTCTTTACAAAATTGACATTTGGGTTCTCAAGTCATTAATTGAAAAGATAAAAGATTTATTGATGTTTTTTTCCCCTCTAGTTTGTGGAGCATGAAATTATGGTTTCCTTCCACTTTCCACCCTCAGCACTCTGTGTGGTTTGAATTATTTATATGAGCAGACATTACTTTTATGATCAGAAAAAGAAAATAACACAAAGCCTGCTAATTTTTGTACACATAAAGTAAACAAACCTTGCCATCAATAGTTGGATTGGCTTTTTCTAAATTTACCCTTTATATAACCATTGTCTTCTCTATTATTTGTGATTTAAAGCAATAGTTCCTGAAAATCCAAAACAGTGTCATAAATTTCCACTCAACATCTAATTTTATACTTAATTTTATGTAAGTGGGTTATAGCCAACTTTTATTTCTTATTTAAAATATTGTCATTCCCAATCTCAAAGGTATCGTTTATACTCTGCTCAAGACAATCATGTGTTGAACCACATTTCATTATATCTTAATTATTTTGCCCCTTCATTGGGAGGAAGAAGATTTACCTTAAGGTAGAGTCTTTTAAATTATCCGAAGAGACTTTATATCCCAACTCTCCCTGAACAAAAACAAAGAATGTCACTAATGGACCATCACGTTTGACTTGGTCCCTGTGGCCATTGTAAACAATTACAGCAAAATGGCACTATGTTAATTCAAAGGTGGCAGTTACCCACTTCAGAACTGAGGTTATAGCTCTTTCCCATCTGTTAATTTTGTATTATTAGAATCTAAATTTCCTGGGGAAGCAGATGGCTATAAACCTTAACAGGTGTTTATGGTGCACTGCCTTAACTTTAAATGCTGAACAGGTACAGCTTGAAGTTTGCTGGGTTGCACAGGGAATTAGTACTTTAAATGATGTGTGGGTTGAGAATTAATTTGTTTTGAACTACCTGAAGAAAATTCAATATACTGTGCACAGTGGTTCATGCTTACTTGACATGGTATTATACAATGAGAAATGTCAAAAAATAATAAAGAAAGAAAGAAAGAAATCCTGAACTGTATTTTTAAACCAGTCTACCACTTGTCCTGCTAATAAAATGACAAACAAGAGCACAATCCAAGGGCATTGCAGCGGATAGAAGTGGAACAAATCAGGAAGCATTCATGCATCAGTGACCGCTTCAATAGTTATGTGCATAGCACAGCTCATCTGTACTCTACTGAAATAAAAATAAAATGCAAATCTGCATTCCTATTCTGTACATCATCACAATATTTTCTATATCTATCATGCTGTGCTTCACTTGGCAATGTTCTCTCTCAGTTGAATGGAACACTGTCTACTGTTTTATAATTCATACAATGGGGGGAAACATAGAAAGCAACATAATACCTGAGTTTGTAGGTTCTCTGGAAAAATATGGGTGCAAAAGAAAAAGCAAGGGGTGCATTCTTTTAGGTTTGAGAAAAAGAATAAACCACAAAACACTAAATGATATAGTTTGAATCACCAATTGAATACATTTTAGCTTATTCAGACACATATTCACTAATTTAACAGGTTTTTTAAGGACAGAAAATGTGATTCATTAACTCATAAGACATGTTTACATTTGACTTCAGTGCTTCAGTGCTTATCTCAGTCCACAGAATATTTCTGGGCATAGATTATAACTTGATAAATATTTCTAGATGTGTTTAATGGGTCAGTCTTGCAAAGACATTATCAAAGACCAAATGCTATCTTATAAGGTGTGGTGAAACTTCAGAACTCAGAAATTTCAGAATTCAAAAAACTTTCAGTGTATAGTATCACAATATTATACACTGAAAGTTATACACTGAAAATTTTTTGCAGACTATAAACATGAAAGATAATGTTGATTACTGTATAATTACTAATGTGCATATTTTTTCAAGAAAAGAAGCTGCATGTAAATTTAAAAGAACAGTACCTTACTATTATTTTTACATGTTCTGAAGTTGGTTGAAGTCTTAGACTTGATGACTTAATCTCTCTACTCTGATCTACCTTACCTTCTTTGAACAACCAAATGGTGTTTTTCAGCTTTCATAGGCTGTTACATATTCTAGTAGCTGTTCATGAATGCAAAGTAGATCATGGGGTTCCCTATTGAATTGTGACATAACTAGAAACCAACCCACAGAAATTACAAATCACAGCCAAACTATATACTATTCAGGATTTTAAAAACCCAGCAATTCAAAAATTAAAATGATTGAAACAGTGTTCCTCTTCAATCTTTCAACACTTAGTGCTCCATTTCATTTGTACTTAGGAAACTTAACTGATATTGGGCTTCCAATAGTCTTCCATTGGTGTTTTGACAATGAGAAAGCTACCAGAAATTCAACATGAAGAATGAAAGAGAAACCATGGTGTCAATTTCCCCTTTTTCCTCACTGTAGAGTTGTGTCAGGCTAAGTGCTTTCCTCAACTAATGATAATAGGTCCAGTTTTCATTACCCTGATCCTTCTTTACCCTTTTGTCTCAAAGACAAGAAGATGGCTTGCTGTTACTAGCCCCTGAGTGCTATGCTATTCAATAAAGTTTCCTCTGTAACAGCATGCACTTCGGTAAATAATGGCTTCATTAGATTTCTCCCATTCCCTGAGTTGACTGTATGCCATCTGCTACTTGCCTAGATGGTAAATGATAGTCTCTGAGTGATAACTAAAACATTTTAAAGTATTCAAAGTTTTAAATTGCACTCATATTTTTTTGTTACTTTAAGTTAGTTGAAGTGATAGAAGATGGGAAGAAAGTGAATGAGAAATTCTTCTTATCTGCTATTTTTTTCCCTGCAGAGAAATTTGTGTTTACTTGCAACTATTTTAAAGTTAAGTAACTACTTAGAATTGAGGAGAAAATAATATAGCTGTTATTTTGAGAAATAAGAGCTGTCAAGTCTTTATTACCAAAAGGAAGCATTGAAAGTAATCAAGGCTCTTTTGCAAAAATGTGATGTGTACCTTCCTGTCAAACTCCATTAACTTACAGGTTTGAATTATAGTTCCATTTCACAAAATAGTGTGATGGAATCAGACATAATATTAGAAGCCGAGATTTCAGTTTAAAATTGCCTTTTTCTTTGTTCTGGAACCAAACAGCACATTCTGAAATATGTTCTTCTAATCAACTGTTAATAGCTAATTCAATAGCCACCTGCAACAAATCTGCTGTGCTCAGAATAGAACACCTTGATATTCAAAGAGAGAATATCACTTTCCTCTCCCATTTGTATGTAAGTGAGCTACAAGTTGAACTTCATGTGACCCAAGAGGGAAAGCAATATCTTTATGTGCCCAATAAATTGAATATTTTGTTCCCTATTGACTACATATCACAACCTGAGTTCATCCCATAGATATTCAATTATGTACCTCAGAATCTTAAGTAGGTAGAAGGCATATAAAAAAGTAAGAAAAATGTTATAGATAAATTGTGTGTATTATTATGCATTTACTGCGGGTCTTAAATTATAAATTATCTATAAGTCGTTGTACAATTGGATTTCAATTCAACATGTTAATTTCTGTGCACAATGCATCCTTATCATGTCACCTCTCCCGTCATTCTTCCCCTTCTCGCCTCACACCATTCATACCCTCAGTTTTCCTAGTTTCATTTTGACATATGCACATTCAATATTATGACTACATTTGCCCACCCTTTCTCTCTCTGTTCATCCTTCCTTCCCTTTGACCTCATTGCTGACACACAAGTTCTACCTTTCTGTCACTCATTTTGTTAAACTATAAATTACTTGTTTAAGGCAATTTTACCAATGGAATTCCCCTGCATATATACTGTAATTAATATGTTTATGTATATATGCTTATACCCTGTATACCTTTACATGCACATTTATAATTTAGACCTAATTTTGACCTCTGAGTAAAAACAAATTCTGCCTCTGTTACCTCTCTCTGAGCCTAATTTACTTCGTTCAGTTTTTTTTCTAGGTCCATCTGAAAATGACATATTATCATTTTTCTTCGTGGATAATGAATACTGTAGGTCCTTCCATTAAAAAAAAAACAGAAGGATAGATCATAATCAGTTTAACTGGTAATTTATTAGATTAGCTAGCAGTTTTGGGGGAAGTATGAAGGAAAATTAAAAAATATATTAGATGTTGCTGATATGAAGTTGATGTTAGTTTTACTTATCTTTGACAAAAGTTGGATAACTAGTATCATTAGCTTTTTCAAAAACTCCTCCCTGAATATCTGGAGTAGTTAGTTATCACTAACTACTCCAGAGACTGAGATCGGAGGACCTAGATTCAAAGCTGGCCCAAGGAGGAAAGTCCGTAAGAATCTTATCTCAACCAACAAAAATGCCACAAGGGGAAGCATAGCTGAAATTATACAGAGCCAGCTTTGAGCAAAAAGGACAAGCAATAATGCAAGGCTCTGAGTTCAAGCCCCAATACTGGTACACACACACACACACACACACACACACACACACACACACACACACACACACACACACACACACACAGCCTCCTCTTTATTCACTCATGCTATAGAAATGATCCTTGACTTCTTCCCTTGATTTTGGTTGTATCCCTTGGTTATGATGGTCTTGTAATGACTTTTGTTATTTACGTGTCTTGTAGAACACTATCTATGGCTTTTATAAAAGAGAATAAATAATCATGGAGGTACCATACAGAGAGATACTTAATTGTGAAAAGGAGACTTCCATTACTAGTAGAAAGATATGAAGTAGACCGTTTGGAAGAGAAAGTGCATCTGAGTAAATGGCACAGAAAACCTAGGGATGCACAATTTAGATACTGACTTATATCTTGGAAATTGCTGTCATTCTGGTACTTTTATTGCATAGAAATCCAATAGCATAAAATTTCAGCTCCATTCTTAAATTCACCTCAACAGACCAGTGCTTGGAAGCAGGTGACTTGTCCTTGGACCTGAAAGAGAGTGTTTGGTGATGTCTGCATTCAATGATGTCTGGATGTCTGAATAGCATTCCTATTTTCCTGGGGCATCACAAGGTTAGATAGGATAAAGCTGAGGGAAGCCCAATGAACATAGCTTGGCATAAAACAAGTTAGCAGTGAGCAGTCATTACTATTTTTTTTGTGTGAATGCTCAACATAAGTTAAGTCTTCTCTAATGCAATCCAATTTAAAATGAATTTCTATATTTTTATTCACAACTTTTGGAAATCATTTGTACAACAGATACAGACGACACAATGCAACAAAAGATAAATCAGACACATTTCCTACTCTTGAGGAAATTGTGTGAAAACTGAGGAGACAGGTAGCAATGAAAAGGAAAAAGGAGGAGGGTACTAGATATCTATTTCATGTAGTAATTTAGATATTATTAAGAAGTTGATGCTGGCACCAGATATTGAAAATAAATATTGTGCTACAATGCATAATTTTTAAATAAGTTATTTAATCATTTTTGTATTAGCCTTAAGCTTTTTTTTTTGCTCAAGTTTAACTCTGTACCACTTAAGGCAAATTTGTTAATTGGAGATTTACCAATTGCTGATTAATGAAATATTTCTCACAAATTGAACTTATTTATAGACATCAAATGGAGGAATAATTGTTTTTCCCTCTAGAGGGAGAGGACCATTTTGTAATTATTTCTAAAAAATTGGTTATCTGAAAGAATTAAGTATATATGACACCTTGGATTTTCCTTTTGAGTGAGTTTTAAATAACAGACATTTTAACAATATTTGATACATGCTAATTTCATATTTGTATGAGTCTTGATTGTAATTATTCTTGGAAAAATATTGTAAATAGTATTTGTAGTAACATTTTCTTTTAGCCCTAATTATCAAACACATTCTCTATGTGACACAGGAAAGCTAAAGAGGAAAATATACACTCAGCAAACACTAGTAACACTGTAGATATCCAAAATATTGGTGGGATACTTGAAAAAGAGGGTCATGTGATTTCACATGAGCAGCCACAACAGTGATACACTTAAAAAAGCAAATATTCTAAAGATAGACAATGCTCTTCTAAGGGGTGTGATAAATTACCTGGTCTGCTGATAGGATTAGTTAATAGCATCTAGGGATTACAACACAAAGGTGTGGGGGTAAGAAAAGATGCAAAATGAGCTTAGAAAAGGTCTGACGTTTTCTACTCTGGAGAATCTAGAGTTTATTCTATGTGTAACATTGAAGATGTAACGATCAAATATTAGTTTAACTGAATCAACTGAAGGACAGGATTTGATAGTGCAATATTAAATGCAGAATTTAGGAGCTAGACCCTAGAGTTCAGTTGAAGGAGCAATATGAAGATTAAGTCAATAGTAATGAAAGAGAGCAGGAAAGTAGACCATTAGAATAAAACATGATTATATTTGGTGGTTCCAACAGTGACAAATATTTTATCCTGTACTATACAGAAATTTATTTTGGGGTAGGAGCAGTACTGAAGTTTGAATTTAGGACTTGTGCTTGTTGGTACATACTCAATCACTCGATCTGTGTCTCTATTTCCTTTTGCTTGTATTACTTTTCAGATAGAGTCTTCTTTTGCCAGGCTGGCCTAAATAATTATTCTTGTATTTATCCCTCACATGTAGCAGGGATTATAGATGCTAACCACTATGACAAACTTTTCTTGAGATGGAAGATCCAGGTTGATTTAGGATCACTAGTCTTATCCCAGACTCCAGAATAGTTGAGATTACAGCCACTTCAGCTGGCTTAATTTTTGCATATGATAATTACTCTCAAAATAATAAACACTAAAACTCCAAATTTATATCAGTCTATGAACTGAATAATACCCAGTTCCTTTTGTGTTTGTCTTGATGATTTCAAATGCAGAAAACAACCTTTTTATAGTCAACTTTATAAATATGTGACATAAAATTTCAATATTAAAAATTATACATTTCTAGAGCTCTTATATTCAATTATTTTCCATACATATTGCTTCACTAGCAAGCTAGGTGCAGTCTTGAAGCATTCCTGAAGGAAAAGCAAACAACAAAAACAAAAATCTTGTAAAAATGGTGTTTTATATATATATATTATATTTTTAAATTATTGAGTCATTGTTAACATTTTTGTCTGCTAGGAATAAATAAATTTCAAGAATTTTTAGGACATATTGGCTTAAAGAAGCTGAAAAGTAGAGTATATTCTGCCTTTAATTACTAAGTGTGAAAAAATTAAAGATTCAATCAATGCCAGATTTATTTTTAGCCTCATTAAGAGCTTGATTTTGTGTGCTATATTTGAACACAGTTAATAAATATAAATGCTGTTATGATGGAGAAATTCTACCTAGCATTTAATATCTACACTTTTATATCTGAAAAAAGGGAAAATGGAAAACTTTGCTTTATTTTTGGTAGGCAGTATGATTAATGTCATAATCAAGTGTTTATAGTCTCTAATTATGTATGCTCCACATAGACCTAGCCAAATTTATTCCTTTCAATCTATGCAGAATTCAAGCTTTGTATTTATTGACTTCAGGGTTAGCAGCAGATAAATATTGCAGATATCATATATACTATTTGTGCATGGTTTAATTTTCTAAAACATTTGCTTGTATCTTCTGAATTAATTTTCTACTTTTCACTCTAAGTTATTATACCCAGTACTTTCTGGTGAGAAAATATACTTGGAAAATTAAAGTGTCTTACTTAACTTCTTGTAACTCCTGGTAAAGAATGACATTAGTTGAAGTCTGTTGATACCAACATTGCTGCTTCTACTGTTACTCAATGCAAAGTCATATGCCTGGAGCTCCATATGCTCATCTGCCAAACTCCAACCTCAGACTAAAGCAGAGTTTGCCTTTCATAAGCTCTAATTAATTCTCCAGGGTTTGCCATTTCTTTTGCAAAGAAGACTTACATTCACAATTCATACACATACAAAATTTTACTCAGCAACATATGTAATAATATGTAACAATAATTGTACTTTTTGGAGGGCATTTTGACTTTAAATTAAAGAAGAAAAAAAAAAACTTCTTTTGCCAAATGAAACCTTAATGTTTACATAGAAAATTCAACTCATTGATTAATGATACTATATGCCAAAAAGAACCTGTTCATTTAGAGCCTTCTAGTATGTATTTTAGAGATGATGTATAGGAAACAGAAGTATCTAGGAAAACATGAATTTACTAAACCAGTAACAGAGAAAAATTCACTTTAGAAATCCCTTTCAATTCTTTCTATTATTGTAGAAGAAAAATAATATCTGGGAGAATAATTCACTATTGTCCAAATTCATATACAATTGTTCAGTTGTAATTTAAGAAAGCATTTCTTAAATATATACATATTTATATAGGTAATAGGTAAATATATTAAAATATATATAAAGATATAAATAAATATAAAAAATATTTTTATTGTAAAGATACTGTACAGAGGGGTTACAGTTACATGAGTAAGTTAATGAGTACATTTCCTATCAAGCATTGTTACCCCCTCCTTTGATTTCCCCCTACCATAACTTCCTGTCCAACTTCCCCAATCCTCCCACCCCCCCCCAACCAGAAGTTGTAAAGTTCATTTTCTACATAGTGACTTGTACATCCCATTGTTACAATGGGTCAACCTATATTCTTATTTCAGCATTTTGTTATTTCCCTTCCCCTCTCCAAATTATTAAAATGTCTATACAAGATGCACTAGAATCAAATACAGCGAATATAAGGGTTATACCATGGGGGAAGAACATACAAAAGAAACAAAAATTTGCATAACACATTATAAGCACATTAAAAACAACAGCAAGAAAGATAAAACCTCATGTCCCTATCTTGGGGTTCATTTTGTTTACCATCATCTTAAATGGTCATA
Organism: Dipodomys merriami; assembly: GCF_024711535.1. Taxonomy (NCBI): domain Eukaryota; kingdom Metazoa; phylum Chordata; class Mammalia; order Rodentia; family Heteromyidae; genus Dipodomys; species Dipodomys merriami. The sequence continues at coordinate 102,213,298 of NW_027203381.1, read as the reverse complement.
TGTACATAGCTTTTGAACTTTTCTGCTTATCTTAGACATATATTAATTATTGCAAATAAGGGAAACCATGGGACCTATTTTTTTTTAGCCTGGCTTACTTCACTTAATATATTTTTCCCAAGTAAGAAGGCATTTCTTGATGTGTGTGTATTTACTACATGTTGTTTCATCCTGGCATTTAAAAATTAACTTCTCTTATTGTAGTAATTGGTTGATTATTCAGGTGGTCATGTGAATTAAAGGATACTTTTACTTTGTAGTTGATATATCTAAAGGATATCAAGAGGTTGAACGGTAACTGTATTAAGGATTACATCTAATTTGAGCTAATCAATTGCTTTAATTTTTTTGTCTTTTTCTGAGTGATGACAATTAAGGTAAATTAGTGTCGTGACTTGAGCTGTAGGGAACCTCTATATAGCAGGCACAGAACCTAAATTCACACCCCAATACTATTAATACTAGTACCAGTATTAGTGCTACTACTATTACTACTAGTAGCAAGACCAACGATGGAGTCTGGGACAAGATGATCAGAGTTAAGCTCGTGATTGAGCGTTGTCTTTATAAAAAGAAAGAGATCGGAACAAACAAACACAGTCTCTGTCTCTTGTTACATGATGCTCTTCACCATTTCAGGACAGGCCATTGTATCTCCAGAACTGTGAGCCAATAAAGTGAAGTAAGCCAGGCCCAAAGAAACTTAGGTCCCATGGTTTCCCTTATTTGCAATAACTAGTATATGTCTGAGACAAGCAAAATTGGTCAGATAAGTTGATGTTAGGCGAAATGAACCCCAAGATAAGGACTCATATTGTTTTCCTTTCTTGCTATTGTTTCTAACATATTTGTAAGATGATTTATTTGTTGTTTTGTATGTCCCTACCCCACGGTATAACCCCTGCTTTCACTGTATTTGATGTTGGTATAATTTGTGGAGGGGAAGGGGAAAAAAACAAATGGTTTAAATAGGGATACAGGTGGACCCATTGAACAATGAGACGTACAAGACGTTATGTGGAAAAACAAATTTACAACTTTGGTGTGTGTGTGGAGGGGGGAGGAGCAGGGAGCGGGGGGGGGGGGGGTAGATAGGAATAGATGGTAAGGGGAAACAAATGAGGAGGCAACAATGCTTGATAAGAAATGTACTCATTCGGGGCTGGGAAGGTGGCTCAGTGGTAGAGCGCTTGCCTTGCATGCATGAGGCCCTGGGTTCGATTCCCCAGCACCACATAAGCAAAAAGAAAAAAGCCGGAAGTGGAGCTATGGCTCAAGTGGTAGAGCACTAGCCTTGAGCTGAAGAGCTGAGGGACAGCGCCCAAGCCCAGAGTTCAGGCCCCATGACCAGACCCCCAAAAAAATAAAAAAATAAAAAATAAAGAAATGTACTCATTGTCTTGCCCATGTAATTGTAACCCCTCTCTACAGTATTTTCACAATAAAAGATTATAAAGACTTAAAAAAAAGTCTTGTAAACATGTTATACAAACTTGAGTCTTGTTGTGCAAATAGACTAATAGAAACAATTGGCACCAAGGATTATAGTTCTTACTTTGAGTAGGCCTGAGCATGTGAAGGTGACATTCAAAATGGCTCTAGAGAGGTAGAAACTGAAAGAATTTGAAAGAAAAGATTAGAAAAATCCAGATGTGCTGTAAGAACTTTGTGCTTGACTGTGATTTGGACTAAGAATGTAAAGGTACTAGAAGAGTATTGGCAGATAGAAAGGAGAGTTTTATTGGAATTTAAAGTTAAGAAAAAGGTCCCAGTATGCTATAGCAAATAATTGAGATATATTCTATCCATCTTCTACAACTTCATGCGCAACAGATATTAAACATGATGGGTGTTATAGTTAGGTGTGAGTTGGCAACTTCCCACAAGGATTCACTTGGTCCTCAGTGTAGGGATGTGAGAAATATTGGAAGTTTTAAGAAGAAGTCTTTTAGGCTCTCTTTGGCTGGCTAGACGGCCCTACCTTCAGAAGGAATTACAGTTTTTTTTTTTTTAAATGCAACATCTTTATTGAGCTATAGTTTACATAGTATAAAATGTGCGCACAGTCAGAGTGCAAAGTTTGGTGAGTATAGAAAATGTACATATATATGCAAGTGTTTTTAAGGTAAGGTACTTCTGCAGCTTTCTTGATTCCTGTTTGCTGAATAAAATGAGCACTAGAATGACACAATAAATTAATTTATCTGATAAAAAGAATTTTTTAAAAAAATAAAAAGTTTTGACATGATTATAATTGACTGCTTATATCCAGATTTACAGTGAAACTCATGAGTAAAGTGAGGTAGATTTAGAAAAGATTTAGAAAAAATATTTCAGCCTGGCCAATGAAGGCATGAAGAAAATGTACAATGACTTAGATTAAAAACCACTTCCCAATGAAATTAGTACAGAATAGAGGCAGAAATTCAGAACAATTAGAAAAGGTCTTGGGACATGGCAGAAATCTTTTTTTTTTTTTAATTTAATTTTATTTTATTTGTGAACATACTGTACAGAGGAGTTACAGTTACATGGGCAGGATAATGCGTACATTTCTTACCAAGCATTGCGGCCTCCTCCTTTGTTTACCCTTCACATCCCTTCCCAGCCTCCCCCCTCCCCCCCCAATTCCAATCCTTCTCCTTCCCCCCCCTTCTCCCCCCCCCCCACCGACGTTGTACTTGACATGACAACTTGTACTTCTCATTGTTGCAACAGGTCCACCAATGGCAGAAATCTTTAAGATAAGCAGCAACATATTTTGACACCACAAATTTTTCTGGAACTTGTATATTTATCTCAGTTAACATATTCTGTCTTGAGTGTAGTGGTAAAAAGACTATGACTGTTATGTTGAGACTTGTCACACGTTTCTAAATACATGTTTAGATCTCAAAAATGAGTAAAGAACATACATATTTGCTAATGTTTCTTACAAATGTGCTGGTGTCATGTTCAGGGCCATGTTTTCTTTATACTCAGAGATTGAGCCTGGCTAGGCAGGATGCATTCTGTCTTGGATTTTTTTTCCTTGTAATTCATTTTTTAATTGGGTTATTTATGCCTAAGCTAGCCTGGACCAAAGTCTTGCTATTTATGCTTCTGTAATCCTTCTGTTTATGCTTTCAATGTAGTTGGGATAAAAATATATACTACACATCCAGCTTTTTATGGTTTTTCTGTTTGATCTGACCGAGACTTGCGATCTACCAATCTCTACTTCCATAATAGTGTCATTAACATGCATGAACCTCCATTACCAACCCCCTTTCTTGGTTTTAAATAATCAACAATAATTTTTTTGTATTATCTCCTTTTAATTTATATGGGTTCCAACTCATCCTAGGCAAAGAAAACCCTGTCCCATTGGTACTTTCTAATAGATCAATTTGATTCTGCCTCCTTTTACTTTTACTTACTTTTTTATTCGTTCATTTTCTTCTCTCTCGAGGTGAAAACATCAGTTGCCCTAGGCCTTGATAGCTTTGAAAAGCAATCTGAGCTTGAAAATCAATTTAATGACATGCTCCTGTAGCATTAGGGTTCATTCCTGCCTACATTTGGCAAAGTTAAGTGATAACGTGATCTGTTATGCCTCCTATAAAAATAAATCTGCTGGCAGCAGTGAAAGCCTATGAAATTCCAGAAAGCATTGCTATCCATCTCAAGTCTAAATACCCATGCATCTATACCAGATGCCATAAATGATAAGAGCCTAAGAAGGACTCAGAATGAGAGGTAAATGTCATTACCATTTTCTTCCAAATTTGAACTTAAATATCTTCACATGAATCTGGGATGGCTTACAGACTGGTTTTCATAAGGCATGATCATTCTTTTGTCTTTCTGGGAATATATTTGATGAATAAAAATACAATAAGGACTTTTTGAGAATTCTGAGCCCTGGCTTACTTGCCATTGACCCTATTCTACTTATTTTGAAGAATACCGAGCATAAGAACACTTGTGTTAGGTATCTATTACATTTATCAGAAGTATTATCCAACATCACTTTTTCACTTATTTCTAAGGCAAAGATGTCTGCCTTTTGTCAGTATGCATGATTAATTTTCTTATGACTGCTTTGGGCATTCCATGTAATCTCAAATTTTACAATAATTGATAACATATTCTACCTCTAAGGACAGATTGTTTTTCTCTTATATTAGTATAAGATTTGACCTTATGCTGTGTGTGATAATATTACTCACTGCCTTTTGACTGTAAGATGGTATGGTTTTTTCCTTGAAAAAATATGGCTATAAGGATTTTCAATATATGCACGATCTTGTCTAAGAATAAAAAGAATGTCTCTTGTTTTGCATCCATTGTGTGATATTGAGACCTGCAGATTCAGCTTTTAGAGCCTGGTAGACATTTAGCATCTCAGGCCTCACTCTAGACCTCTGATTTAACACATCCCCGGGTGAATTTTTCAGTACATGAATATTTGAGAGGCTCTGTCTTAACAGTCTTTTGAATACATACATAATAACCCTGTGATGCTAAGCTTTTGTTTCTTACCTTTAAACCATAGCCTAGGTAGATTTTAGATTTTGTTTAAAAATACAATCTAACCTTTTGATAATATGCTGAATATGGTCTACAAAAAGTTAGATATTTTTATTTCTAAAGAAACTTTATATTTCTTTAAACTATTCAGAATCTTACATAATGTCAAGACTGTTTATATAGCATTTGTCCATGGATCAAATGATACATAGTTGAGCTCAAAAATCTCTAGTGCATCCTATTTTTTTTAATGTGTATTTGACGAAAATGTGAAATAGCTAGTGATTATTTTGGGACCAGTTCTGGTAATCTCCAAAAGGATTCTCTAAGATATTTTCTGAATTATTTATAATAATTCAATTCATAAAGCTTCAACTTGTACACAATCACAGAAGCACATGTAAGGCAAACAATGGGTTATACTGCAGCAGTTGTTTGTGGCCTGTGACACTGAAAATGAGTCTATAAATAGAACCCAGTGATGGCATGCCTCGCGGAGGGTGAGCCTAAGGTGGAAAGCCTTCCCAACATGGATCTTGAAATCCTAGGTATTTTATCTTGTTTTCCAAAAACAGAGATTTACAGCAATCTAAAGAGAAAGCTACAGTTTTCTGATAACAAAACTATAATATTTGAAGGCAACTATAAATCTTATACATTTACTTACATAGTGAGCTAGGTACCTGACCCGAACCTGTATTAATAATGACAATTCTAGTCAAGTTCGATTACCTGTAATTCCAGTCCCTAAGGAAAAAGGATGTCAGGGAGAAGCCAGCTACAAGAGGGGACACACAAAAAAATAACATTACAAACAAATAAGAACAAACAAGGGCACCATATTACAACAAACAGAGTAAAGCTCAGGAAATGTACAGGAAGATGGTACGCCTCTTAGCACTCAGCCAATGAGGAATCAGGGGAGGAGCCTGTGCACCAAGAGAAAATATTTGTTGTGACTGGTGTGGGTGAGTGTGTCTTCCCACCAGACACCAAATGGCCATTAATTATTGAAGTCTAGCTTTCCTTGGGCTTAGAAGCTCTGAATCCATTCTTTGAGGTTGGATGTAAAGTGTCACTACTATCTTTTTAAAGAGGAGAAATCTGAACACAGATAACGTCTCTAGGGAGAATGCTGTGAGAAGTAGAATCTGAGTAAAGTAATGCTTCGGCAAAGCCAAGTAGGACAAAGACTATCAAGAAAGCCACTACCAGCTGAGAAATATGAAAGAGAAATGGCCCATTCCATAGAAGGATTTACTGGCAATACTCTGATTTCAGTTGTACAGCTTCCAGAATCATGAGACAATAACATTCTTTTACTTGAATCTACCTAGTCTGTGATACTTTGTTAGGAGAATCGTAGGATATTAACACTCATTTTCTTCCAGGTGAGTTTTCTATTACTATGACAAAGTACATAAAAGGAAGAAAAATACTTTGGTTCATGGTTTCTAAAATTTCAACCCAGGATCACTTGGTCCTTTTTCTTTGGACCAGTGAGGAGGCCGAAGGTCATAGTAAGAAGGAAATCTGTTCAATTCTTGTTGGTCAGGAGATAAAGAGATAGGTAGATAGAATCACCCAGAGCTTTCTCACCAATGATCCAAATTCCTCTCATTCATTTTCAGCCCTTAAAGGCCTTACCTTCTCCCAGAAGTTCTATGGGCTAGAGAAAAGACTTAAACCTAAAGGACCTTGGGGGTGCATTTAAGGTCCAAATGATAACACCATTTATGCATTTAGGAGCTGAATAACTCTGAAACTTGTGAGAGGTATATGAAGTGCAATTCTACTCTTTTCTTGGCTTTCTATCTTTATATCGTCCTCCTTTTAACTTCTTCTAGGTGATGTGGAAGTAGATAATCCTATTAACAGATAATCCTATTAATCTGTCCACAAGCAACACTGGATTTTGAATATTCTACAGTTGTACATATTTTGTCATATGCTCCTTTCTTTGTGTGTTCTTTGTCTGCTGAACTCACAAACTCCTGCTTTTTGTCTAGAAAAGTTAGTTCACATTTCATTTCTTCTTTGGTGACTTCCTTGACCTATCTTCTGAATTTCCCATCCATCTATAGTTTTACTTACTATATCCTGTCTGTGAGCATTATGAGATTGGGATTTGGGGATGTGTTTTCTTGGTGTCTTTCACCTTTAACACAATAGCTGCCTTAGAGCAATGGATGGTTTTCCTAACACATATTTGTATACATGCTGTATTATCTATGTTTATGAAAATGATTTCAGATCAATAAATGAGGATAAGCAGTGTCAAGTACAAAAATCGAGATGAATTCTAAATAAAAGATAGGAGATGTGTATAAACAATGAGATTTGTTGACTCAATAAAAGTACTTGTCATTTTCTCTTGCTATTCTCTACACAGGATTAAAAAGAACAATAGTCTATCTTCATTAATAAAATAAATATATGGATTTAAGTGAGAACCTGCTCAAAATAAACTGTGTACAACCATAAATATTTCATCACACCTTAACCCTCTCGGTGCCAAGAATCAGTCAGGTAGGGACCCTGTACATCAGTGTGAGGTGATCCCCACCAGTGCTGATTCCTCGAGAATATCACTGAGAAAGCAGAATAACAGCATGGGGGCCACAGACTTGAAACACAGCCAATTAAAAATGTCTTTAGAGTGATTAGATTTTCAAGCATCTTCAGAGGATATGAAGAATAAATTGAAAATAGTTTGATTATGTGCAGCCTATTGATTCCAATCCTGGAAATTCAACTGTACGTAGGTAACCTCAAGACAGACTAGATGATTGATTTTGCAATTGTGGCTGCAGCAGCAGCAATGTACTCAGATCTGTCATCATTTGTGTAGGAAGAAGACATTTCATTGAAGTTTTCTTCCTGGGAAGAGACTATAGTCAAGTATTATTTGAGTATAGGCATGTTTGATGCTAACTTGCAAACAATGAATGATATAATTATGAATGATGTTCATATCAGAATTAATCACTGTTACTTTTGCAAAGATCACATACAGTTACACAACTCCATCTTGATTGGGATGCAGTTAAAGTTACACCAATGCTGTTTAATCCTTCATGTATATATGTATGTGTGTGTGTATGTATATATATATATATATATATATATATATATATACTACCATATATATACTAGCATATATATATACACACACATAATTTGTATATATATATGTATATGTATATATATATATACATATACATATATATATATATATATATATATATATGCTAGTAGATCACAACCAGGCTTTTCCAATACTCCTTGCCAATCCTGTGACTTTCCTCCTGCGAGTTTTCTTCTCCAGATCTTTTGTTACTATTTCCAACTTTTTCTCCTCCCTTCACTCTCCATACATAGCCCTAACTTTTTTTTCATAGAGATAAATACATGTCAATATGCTCAGTCACCAGCTACCAAAATGTCTAACCTACTTATATCTTAACTAAACTACCCCAATCACTCTGTTTCTGAAGATAAGGTATCCTTTATCCAAGATGTCTTAAAAACCTTATTATTGAATACTAGTCATCGGAGTATTCAACTTTATCCTATCTTATTAGATTTATTTATTCATTCATTCTTCTAATTACAGACAAAATAGTAAATGGAAAGCATGCCTCTTTCTTCTCTCAGATACCTCCCAAATTAGTATGTTCTAAAATGTAATATTTACTGTAAACCTCCTATCATCATTTTTTTTTTGTGTGTGGGGGGGTCCAGTCATGGGGTCTGAACTCTGGGCCTGGGCACTGTCCCTCAGCTCTTCAGCTCAAGGCTAGCATTCTACCACTTGAGCCACAGTGCCACTTCTGACTTTTTTCTTTTTGCTCATGTGGTGCTGAGGAATCGAACCCAGGGCCTCAGGCATGAAAGGCAAGCGCTCAACCACTGAGCCACCTTCCCAGCCCTCCTGTCATCTTTTGTACATGCTTTTGTCTCATATATAAATATATAGCATAGTCTAACATGACATTTTCTGTTTTCATTAGTTTTTATCTTATCTAGTTCAAAGTTACAGTTCATGTGCTTACCCTCAATCCAATTAAATGTGATATTTTACATCAAGAACCTGAGCATTCTTTAGTTACATTGCTGGTCACTCTACTTCAAATTCATTTATTCCTGCTCCCTGTCTAACAAGAGAAGTTGCCTAACTGAGTTTTGTAGATCCTTTGGACAAATGACACATTTCTTTCCAAATATTTACATTTTCTTTTGGAATGGAGATTCCTATCATACATCTTTTTCTCTATTATATTTTTGAAGAAAATAACTAATTCTGATCTTTCAGTCCACAAAAAGACATAAATTTTGATTCAGGTTAATCATACTCAACAACTGTTCCCTAAATTATACTGTTTATATGATTAGAATTTAGACATAGAATTAATACTGGAGTTGTAATTTTGGGAAATGATAGTATATCATGAAAGTACTTTTTTATTTAGAAATGACATGAAATTTAGAAATCTAATATGGTACATTGAACTATATATTGTACTGTATTTATGTATTGCATTATATTCATATTGAAATATAGTATATTGTATTATATACTACTATCTTTTTTAGTATATATTTTCATTGTAAAGATACTGTACAGAGGGCTTACAGTTATATGAGTAAGGTAATGAGTTCATTTCCTATTGAGCTTTGTTACTTCCTCCTTTGTTTTTCCCCTATCATCCCTTCCTTCCCACATCCCCAACTCCTCCCTTTCCACCCACCCCCTGGAAATTTAAAGTTCATTTTCAACATAGTGTCTTATATATATCATTGTTACAATGGGTCAATCTGTATCCTTATTTCAGCCTTTTCTTATTTCCCTTCCCCTCCCCAAATTAGAAAAATGCATAAAGAAGATACAGGGTACTGGAATCAAATACAGTGAAAACAGGGGGAAGAACATACAAAAGAAACAAAAAAAAATCACATAGTACATTGTAAATACTATTCAAGGTCCTCCTGCCATTATCTGTGATTATGATTTGAAAATAAAACATTTGAAGAAATAATTAAGATGATGACATATTAGATTAGACTCTAATCCAGTGTCTTGTGCCTTTATGATAGAAAAACATGGGGAATTTGGACACAAAGCGTATTTACACATCTGGATGAAAGCCACATGACAACAGGGACTGTGTTTGGAATGATGTAAGCCAAAAGATATGCAGCATTGCCAGCAACTGCCAGAAGCCAGATAAAACAAGGAAACATTCTGCCCAGCACTTTCTAAACAGAAAATAGCCTCTCAAATTTGGTTTACGATGTAAAGTTTGCTTAACTGTGAGAGATTACGTTTCTTTCATTTTATCTGTAGTAGGGCAATTTGTTAAAATAGTCCTAGAAAACTACTACAGATGATAGAAGCTCCTTCAAAGTAGTCTAAGTGAAGCAAATCTGAGGAAACATATCATCAGAAAAACCTAATTTAAAAGGACATGAAAATTTAAAGCAACCCTCAGGAAATCTTTCCAAATTTGGAATATTTGAACTTTTAGCCTCTTCTGGGTTCATAACTTGTCAAATGTATTTACAGACAAGATTCAGAAAATCGATATTATTTTATTTAACATTAGATAATATGTGAATATAGATATCTTCAATGTGGTTATTGTTTTTAATAGTTTAGTTAAGGCTATTCATTTGGGTTGTAAATGTGAAAGAAAGGTCAAGGGAATGGCAGAACAAGAATAATTCAAGATGTATGGCAAGTGAATGTTTTCATCTTCTTCAAATGGAGGATTTTAAAGTAGAAGGGATTAGGGGAGGATGAAAAGAACAGGGAAGAAGGCACATTATGTTATTCAAATCAACGTAAATAAATTTTTAAAAAATGGGTATTTCACCATATGTTGGTAGGCATTAAAGAAGCCAACATGGTTTATTAAATTTAGCTTATTTGATTGCTGAATACTCCAGATAATTTAGGTTTTCCATCACTTTTTTTATCCTAGTGAAGGCTTTTCACTATTATTTATGAAGGAACTGGAGAAAGCAATATTATTAATTGCCTATTTCTCTAAACTCTTTCCTTCTATGACTTTTATGGTATATTTCTATTTATACAAAATACGGAAATTCAGTTTAAAAATTACATCTAAGTGGAAGATTTACTTCTAATAAGTCCATAGGCACTTATATGTTTCAAAATCATACTTTATGAAAGTATATAAATATATAAACTTTGAACTTGAATTCTGGGCCTGGGCTTTATCCCTGAGCTCTTCAGCTCAAAGCAAGCACTCTACCACTTGAGCCACAGCACCACTTCGGGTTTTCTGGTGGTTAATTAGTGATAAGAGTTGTATGGACTTTCCTTCCTGGGCTGGCTTTTGAATCGTAGCTAGGATTACAGGCATGAGCCACCAGTCCCCAGCTTAAACTTTTTTGCTTGTCTTAAATTTTCTTAACAATCTAATCTTCTTTCTCCATAAAATGCATCACTATTGTGTGGTATGAAGTCAAAATAAGACTTTAGATATGTTGCTACATGCTATTCTTTATAAAGATGCTAATTCAGTTATGTAAAGGGTTTCAATAGGAAGCTGTGTTTAGGAAATACTTGAAAAATCAATGGAGACTTTTGAATAGCACTTAAGTACTTTGCATCTCGCATTGTGCCTAGTAGATTACTAGCGATTTTTGTGCATTTTAAAATAACTTTACATACTCTACATAATGACACTGATTGACACTTAGAAATTGTATTTATGAATGTTAGAGTGTGACATGTCTTCGGGCTTGTGATAAGGACCAAAATTATAAGTCTGTCAGAGGAGGAAAATATCAAATTTGCTGGAGTACATATGGTATTAACTATGTTAAGATATGAAAATTGTATGAAAAATATCAAATGACTGTGTTAGACTTAATATGAAAAATATACCTATTGTGTATGTTATCTGTGTGTTCTCTATATGCAATGCATTTTTGGTAGTGAAACTTATCAAAATGTGATTTCTTAGTTATCAGATGGAATTGTTATAAAAATAGGGCTTTGGTTGTTTGAAATTAAGTATGCTATTGTTCTTTTTCATTTTGGTGGTGGAGCTTGCACTGTGGGGTTGGGCACTGACCCTGACCTCTTCAGCTCAAGGCAAGCTCTCTACCACTTGAGTCACAGCGCCATTTCCAGTTTTCTGATGGTTAACTGGTGATAAGAGTCTCACGGACTTTCTTGCCTGGGCTGGCTTTTAACCACGATCCTGAGTATCTAGGATTATAGACATGAACCCAGCGTTTGCTATTGTTCTTTTGGATTTTATCTAGTTAATGATTGGAACATAATATATATGAAATTTAAAATCTTTATCTAGATAAATAATTAAATTTTAATTTAATTTTTCTCTTTTTAATTACAGGAGTCAATGGTTAAGTCTCTATATTACCAATGAATTAAATCTTTCACATATCAACAATACAGATTTCTAAAATATAGAAAACAAATTCAAAGCAAGACATATAACATCCCTCCCTTAAGTGGTAAATCAAAATAATTTAATGTGAATTTTGATGTGTAAGATATTCATCATAACAAATAGAATAGTATCATAATCCATGATACACCTGTTGTTTCCTTATTCTTAGTTTTCTCTCATAAAGTGAAGAAGATAAATGAGTAGGTTCAATGAAAAACTGTTTTGTATTTGTCTATTTTAGGACATTTTGAAGAGATGTTTTTAAGGATCGTCAACTTCAGTTTTACCTGATGTTAAGTTAGGAGTAAAATTTTATTTTATTTTTTATTATTGCCAGTCCTTGGGCTTGAACTCAGGGCATAGCCGCTGTCTCTGAGTTTCTCAGGCTCAAGGCTAGTCTTCTACAACTTAAGCTACAGCATCACTTCCAGCCTTTTCTGAGTAGTTTTCTTGGAGATAAGAGTCTCATGAGCCTTCCTGCCCATGCTGGCTTCAAAATGCAATCCTAAAATCTCAGCCTCATGAGTATCAAGGATTACGGGAGTGAATGAAAGTTTTTACCCTAGTTTTCCATAAGAGTGACCTTAATCTCTGTTTCAACAAGATTTCCATGTGACTTGCAAGCAACTTTTTTAATAAAGGAGTGATGGTTTGGGCAGAGTAGTAGCAATAGAAATGGAAATCATCAAATTTCCTTCCTTGCTTCCTTCCTTCCTTCCTTCCTGCCTGCCTGCCTGCCTGCCTGCCTGCCTGCCTGCCTGCCTGCCTTCCTTCCTTTTTTCTTTTTTAATTTTTTGGCCAATATAGCTGGGGCTTGAACTCAGGGCCTGGGTGCTGTCCCTGAACTTCTTTTGCTCAAGGCTAGCACTCTACCACTTGAGCTAAGCACCTCTTCCAGCTTCTTCTGTTTATTAATTATATCTTTGGTTACTTGCCTGACAGTGATTTTATTTTTATTTATTTATTTATTTTTTTTTTTTTGATCGTGATTAAGTGATTACTTAATTTCCAGAAATTCACAGTATTGTGGAATAATGATGCTCATTTAAAGTCACAAGTTCATTCTAATTATTTATTTTAAATGTGATAGACAGGGAGTTTCCAATTACATAATTAAGGTAAGGGTTCAACACAGGGATTTGAGCTTTCAAGAAGGCACTCTATGAGTTCTTTTTTTTTTTTTTTTTGGTCATTCGTGGGGCTTGAACTCTAAGCCTGGGTGCTGTCCCTCAGCTCTTCAGCTCAAGGCTAGCACTCTACCACATGAGCCACAGCACCACTTCAGACCTTTTCTGAATATGTGGTGCTGAGGAATCGAACCCAGGGCCTCATGGATGCGAGGCAAGCACTTTGCCACTGGGCCACCTTTCCAGCCCCATCTACTGAGTTCTTTGTCATTAAGTATTTGTCAGTTAGTTTTTCACTGTCTCTCATAGTGGTCCTTACCTTTGCTTCCCAAGTATCTATTACAACAGATAGGCACCATCATGTTCAAAATTCTGTGATTTTTAAAATGAGGCTGATATAACTTTAACATATCAAATGCATGTCAAAGGATATTATGAATCATGAGATAATTTCTTTTGACACAAAGTTCAAAATCATCACATCTGAATTTACATCCTATATATACATACTTCTTGATGTAGATGTAATGCATCTAAATTTATGCATATATGTACATGTGTACATATATACACGCATGTGTCTGATATATATTATTAATGTGTATATTAAAGTGTATACTTAAGGAAAAGTAAATTGAATGAAATTATTTTGGGGCAGGCAAAAGCCAAACAACTATTTGATATAATTATTTCTTTGAGTGGAGATGAGCAGGCCCTGAAGACATCCCTAAAATTCTTTCAAAATTAAACACAAGAATTTTTCATAGTATAGAAAGTGGTTTCATTTGAGTACTAGAGGGAACATTCTAATAGATTCTAGAGCTTTTCCAAAAGAGTGTTGCTGGTCGCCGCTTGATCACTAATATAAATTATATAAATTATAAACTTGTTTTTTAAAACCTGAATATGGGCACCTACCTAATGCTTCTTAGCAACATGTAATTTCAGTCAAGTGTATGTGTAATGTCACTTTAGTCTCAAATTTAACATATCTGGTTCATGTGAACAGGGACACAAATTATTAATAAGAAAAAACAATGTCTGTTTATAGGCTTTCAGAAAAGATATATTAATTATAAGTGGGATGAATGGAAATTTAGAGGAGAGATTGGAGAGTAACAGGCAGGAGGAATCAATGATACAAGAGAGAACAGTTTCTTTATAAGTTCTTTTTCTCTATGCCAATAATGAGAAGAACATGCTGAAATCAGGAAAGTAACTCCTTTTGTAATAGCCCCACCAAAAAAATAAAGTACCTAGGATTTAACTAAAGAAGTGAAGGATCTCTATGATGAAAACTTTAAACACCTGGAATGGGGAATCCAACCAGAATTAAAGAAGTAACAAAACCTCCCATGCTCCTGGATAGGGAGGATTAATATATGAAAATGGCAATACTGCCAAAGGCTATCTACACATTCAATGCAATGCCCATCAGTATCCCAACTTCATTCTTCAATGAACTAGAAGAAGCAATCCAAAAATTTATTTGGAACAATAAAAGAACTAGCATAGCAAAAACAATCCTTTGCAGAAAGAACAGTGTTGGAAGAATATCCATACCAAACTTCGAACTCAACTACAAAGCCATAGTCATCATAACAGCTTGGTACTGGCACAAGAACAGACCTGAGGAACAATGGAATAGACCTAAAGACCCAGAAATGAACCTGCAGATCCATTACCACCTAATCTTCAATAAGGGAGCCAAAAAATAGAATGGAAGAAAGACAACATCTTCAGTAAATGGTGCTGGCAAAATTGGCTAAACACCTGTAGAGAAGAGCAGTTTCTTTTTTATTTATTTTTTTATTGTGAAAATACTGTACAGAAGGGTTACAATTACATGGGCAAGATAATGGGTACATTTCTTATCAAGCATTGTAGCCTCCTCCTTTGAGCAGTTTCTAAGGACAAAGATCCATGTGGTCAAGTGGAATCAGGCAGGACACATGCCCTGCTAGAATGAGTCCTGTTTCATAAGGGGAGTAGTGAGGATAATCTTCCAGTTTATCTGGAACTACAGTTGTAAAGGAATTCCAGTTGAAGGATATATCTCGGGAAACTTTGAATGAAATTGTTTCAGCGCAGTTTTTTTTAAATGATAAAGCTATTGCATTGAATACATTATTTTATGGTGATATTTCAATTGGAATATAATCATTTAAATTGGAATATAATATAATGATATTTAAATGGACATATGGAAAAATCCTGAAGGGGTTACCATGACACTAAAATGAAAAATAGAATAGGTTTCTGTCTTAGTCCATTTTCTCCTACACTATCATGTCATTTCATTTTAGGGTAAATTCTATAGAAGTACAGATCATAATTCTGCCTACAGAGAGGGAAAATCAGCAGAGTTTTTTTTAAAAATCAGGAAACCACTCCAGAAATAGCTAGCCCACCCTCAAGAATGAATGCTGTTAACCCACTTATGAGGGCAAAACTCTCAGGGCCTTCGGAACCTGTTCCAGGCCCCAACATGATTTCATGGCAATCGAATTTCAGCATGAGCGTTGGAGATGATATTCAAATCATAACAGATTCCATATGGTTGCAGTTCTGTAGAAAGAGAATAATCAGTAAACTCCTGTGGGCCTGGTGATATTGTGCTTTTTAAAATATCTTTTACCTGATGGAGTGTTAGAACCATAAAATGAAAAAAAATGCAACTAATCAAGCAACAGAATTTCAATTCTGAGGTTATGAAAAATAACATACATGACTAAAAACATAATGTTTTTGCACCACATTGGTAGAAACAATATAATTCGTAAGTCCCTTCCAACTCTAAAATGTCATTCTTTCATTTCATGAAAATGATAGTCATCTTGATGAGTTAAGGGGAGATATTTGAATATGTAAGTAATTTTCTTCTTGCTTATAATTAAAATACAGCACTAGGGAGGCAGCACACTTGGGAAGTTTTCCTACAGAAAGACAAATTGCTTCTCATCCTACAAGCTTTAGTGTTTGCCATTATTTTAAACACTAAATCTACCAGTTGAATCTGTTTTATCAAGATGTTCATGTCTTGGTTGTCCAAAGTGACAGCATATTTGTTCTTCTCTCATGGGAATTGCTTAGCCCACTGGCTTTCTAGAAACTTTGTCATTCAGTGTTTCTTTTCTTTTTTTTTTTACTTTTTTTTTATTGTGAAAATACTGTACAGAGGGGTTACAATTACATGGGCAAGATAATTAGTACATTTCTTATCAAGCATTGTAGCCTCCTCCTTTGTTTCCCCTTCCCATCCCTTCCCATCCTTCCCCCTCCCCACCTAATCTTCCTCCCCCCCATCCGCTCAGTGTTTGTTTTCTAATGTTGTAGCTTCTCAAATCCTTAAGGGCTTAGTCAAAATAAAAAGATACTACTACGGTGTAACAGAAACAGGCAGAAATTAAAACAGAGAATCTCCTCATGAAACTTGTGCACTTGAAAGTAAGAAGTCTCAGAAAACAAGTGGTTCAAACTCTTAATTCAGAATATTCTTTTGCTTCACATTCATGCCCAGTTTATTACTAAGTGAATAGAATAGCCTGTTTCACACTTTAGCCTTCAAATCTTAGAAGAAGATGAAAAATATGGGGTATTTTTTTTTGCACAAAATGTTCAATGTATTCCTGAAACAAATGGTGTGTGATAAAAAAGTTCATTTGCAGATTGTTGCTAATTGTGTCCCTTACATATACTTTTATTTCATTCCATGTGAATTACAACGGTAAAATGATTATATATTCCAAAGTAGAAAAAAATTACTTCCTGGTTGCAGTAAAATTAAATGCTCTTTCCATGAGTAATGTGCTATCACTGATGGCAATGGATGAGTATGTTTCTATAGCTGAATTGTGAAAAATTAAATAGTGCTACATGAAGCAATTTGAGGAGATTAGAATCCTATTTGAGGAATGCTAGAACTGTCTATATCATAAATAAAGTCTGTTGAGTAGAAAGCGACAAAAATTCTGTTTATCAACCTCAAATACTGTCAAAGTAGTTCCTGAAGTAGAAAATTTTTCTCCTAAATGGCTCTGAAAACTTTAAAATGGTTCATGTTATTTTTTCTTTTTTGCCATCATTCATAAAGATGATTGATAATATGTTTTGCCATGTGTCAGTTCTGTGGAACTCCAGCTCCAGTGCTAAGAATGTTGACTCGGGAAATCTCCCAGCTGAACCTCTTTGCAAGTCCCACCTTTGAAAACCCAATCAGACATGGAGATTTTTACTGCCTACCTCTTTGTCAGGGAACAACCATGATCACATCTTCCTAGGATTAGAACCCAAAAGTCTGCCTCAAAGTGAGGTTATTTATGGAACATAATTTAGGATCCAGTTCCTCATGGGATTAAGGATAAACTAGTCTGTAATCATAGGCCACATTTTTGTTTGTCTTCTATTCCTCTACATTGTCTCATCTGCAAACTCCATGCCCCTTCTCTTTCATAAATTTCTTTCTAAAAACTTCTTTTTCTAAACTCTTAGACAAGAAGGTATACTTCAAACTCTATTCCTATGGCACTCTAAAATGTGGTACATGTTACCTTTATAGAATGAAGTTCCTGCAGTATAACATCCTGTCATTTCTAGGCCTTTACTACCTCTTTAAATCTGAAAACAAAGCTGATCGCTAATACAACATACTAACAGAAGGCATTTCCTGGGAATTCTCATTCCCTTAATTTCCCTTTGGCTCCTGAGGCTATCCACTAACTTTTTTATTATTAATAAGATTTTTTATTATGAAAGTACCATACAGAGGGGTTACAATTACATGAGCAAGGTAATGAGTACATTTCTTATCAAGCATTGTTGCCTCCTCCTTTGTTTCCCCTTCCCATCCCTGCTTTCCCATCCTCCCCCCCCCCCCCCCCCCCCCCCGCTAAAGTTGTAAAATTCGTTTTTCGACATATGTACATTCCATTGTTACAATGGGTCCACCTTTATCCCTATTTAAACAATTTGTGTTCTCCCTTCCCCTCTACAAATTATACCAACATCAAATACAGTGAAAACAGGGATTATAATGTGGGGGAGGGACATACAAAGCAACAAAACAATCACCTTATAAATATGTTAGAAACAAGAGCAAGAAAGAAAAACCATTTAAGTCTTTACCTTGGGGTTCATTTCGCCTAATATCAACTTAGCTGACCTTTTCTGCTTGTCTCAGACATAGACTAGTTATTGCAAATAAGGGAAACCATGGGACCTATGTTTCTTTGGGCCTGGCTTACTTCACTTAATATAATTTTTTCCAAGTCCTTCCATTTCCTAACAAATGGGGCAGTGTCATTCTTTCTGATGGAGGCATAGAATTCCATTGTGTATATATACCACATTTTCTTGATCCATTCATCTACTGAGGGGCATCTGGGTTGGTTCCATATCTTAGCTATGGTAAATAATGCTGCAATATGCCAGATTGTAAAATTGACTTCAGGGTCTCCTTCTGGACCTATTAGTGTATTGTTCCTTCTTGTATGCTGAAGTTAGAATTGCATCTTCTAGCTTCTTCAAGGTTAACAGATCCTGTATTTATTTTTACTGTTCTCCTCTGGGTACTCCTGGTTCCACAGTGCCTTCTTCTAACTCCTCAGGAATGCAGGGGGACCATAAAATTATGTGCTGCCTTATTTTGTATTGTCAAAGTAGAAGACTAGAGAAAAATGGATGTTTGCTTTCCATGACTGAATCAGAGAAAAGGGACATCAGTGAGTCATACAACAAACAACAGCACATCAAAGAACAGGAAACGACATGGCTTCTTTTTGGAGAAGACCACCCTCAGAGCATTAGACCAAACCATAAGGAAGGAAAAACCTGCAGTCACTCAAGAAATTGAGAGGGAAACCCATGAAGAATCAATAGTCCAAGTTACATACACTACAGTCTAGGGATGTCTTATGGATTAGAAAAGCAGAGGAGGAAGGTAAAGTAGACTATTCCCTGTTGTTTATTTTCCCAGAGCCAAGGTTTTAAGATCCTGTCTGCTCTCAACATTTTTATTAGTTTAGAAATTCAATTACAGCATAAATATATTATATTTTCCAATTAAATAGATTAAAAGCTTAAAACTCTGAACTAAAAGTGAAATAAGAACCAACATTTTGTTAATGAACACACACAGCACAGTATAGTTCTTATTTACTAGAAAAGTAGAGAAAAATCATAAGACCTTTTTTTCTAATTTGAGAGGAAACAAGGTTTGGGAGGAGGAGCCTGAGGCTTGTACGATTCTATTATCAGAATGTAATAACTGTAAATAGTGGTTGATAATTATGTATCTTCAGTTCCAGGCACTCTTTTAAACATTTTACATGTCATAGCTTATTAGATTTGTATAACACACCTAAGAAATAAACATTTTTTCTATTTTAGGGACAAGGCAGGGAAATTTTAAAAGATTAGACTTTTATAGCTAGCAATATGTAAGACCAGGATTGGAACTGAAAGGACTGTTAAGAACATGTAGTGGAGATTGGCCAGCAGCCTTCTAGAATATCCTTTCTTTATTCCTCGTTGTGAAAATCTCTAGGTGAAGTTAAGTAGATAATGTAATTAGGCTTTGACCCTTAGGAGATGCTGGGCTTGGCCTATGAGTTGGGATCATAGAAAGAAACATGACTTCTTCATCTTTTCAATCCATTTACAGTTTGCTAGAATGTGGAATTGGTGGTTGAGCAGAATTATTCATTTTGGATTATAAAGTACAAGTCCTGTATGAGAGCAGCAGAGATGTAACATGAAAGAATCTAGGTATTTGATGACTCTAGAGATCATTATTATCATGGAACATTCCAGATTTTTTAAGAGTGAGGACCACTAACTCCTCTTTTGTTTCAACCATAGGTTTTGGGAACTTCTATTCAAGTAGTCTAGAGAAAAATAAATTAAAAAAAACAAAACATCACTTAATAAAAAATTTCCAAGTCTTGGACTGGGCAGGTAGCTCAGTGGTAGAGCGCTTGCCTTGCATGCATGAGGCCCTGGGTTCGATTCCTCAGCACCACATAAGAAAAAAGAAAAAAGCCGGAAGTGGCGCTGTGGCTCAAGTGGGAGAGCGTTAGCCTTGAGCTGAAGAGCTGAGGGACAGTGCCCAGGCCCAGAGTTCAGGCCCCACGACCAGACCCAAAAAAAAAAAAAAATTTCCAAGTCTTTCCATTTTATTAAGTGAAGTAAGCCAGGCCCAAAGGAACATAGGTCCTATGGTTTCCCTTATTTGCAATAACTAATATATGTCTGAGACAAGCAGAAATGGTCAGATAAGTTGATGTAGGTGAAATGAACCCCAAGATAAGGACTCAATTTTTTTTTCTTTCTTGTGATTGTTTCTAACATATTTATACGATGATTTCTTTGTTCCTTTGTATGTCCCTCCTCCACAGTATAACCCCTGTTTTCACTGTATTTGATGTTGGTATACTTTGTGGAGGGGAAGGGAAAAAGCAAATTGTTTAAATAGGGATACAGGTGGACCCATTGCAACAATGAGATGTACAAGATTTTATGTCGAAAAATAAACTTTACAATTTTGGCCCTGGGGGGTGAAGGATTGGGAAAGGGGGAGGAGATGGGATGGGATGGGAAGGGGAAAAATAGAAAGAAGAAAAAAAAAACAAAAAAACCCAAAACAACAGCAATGGAGTGAGTTACAGGAAGCTGGAAATATGCAGACCAAATGAAAATTATGACCAATGACAAATTATAGCATTAGGAGTAAAATAAATAAAGCAGAATAAACACACACCCATCTCTTGTCATTGTAGAGGGCTGTAAGAATAACTTAAAACATGAATATAAGTAACTACTGAGACAATAGCCTGAATAAATATAGGGATTTTAATGAAATGTGTATTCATTAGCTAGGAATTAAGTATGAATCTAGTATAAGTCTTATTTAATTATTTATACAAAATTGACTCCATCTTTACCAAATTGATTTATGTGTATTTTCAAATTTTGTTTTTAGTTCACAAGTGACATTAAACATTCTTAACCACTCAAAACAAAACACCCCCTTCAAAAGTTACAACGTTCAGTGGTTCCTTTATAAAAATAGAAAAAAACAGGATATCTTATTGTAATATTTTAATAATTTAATATTTTAGGTCACTTATTGTAAACCTTACATATAGCTTTACAATACTGCACAATACCAACACTGAAATAGGTAATTTGCATACATAGTTAAATATGAGAGTTTTCAGGGCATAAACTGCTATGGACAGAGCTCAGTTGCCTGTCACAAGCCCCCATATTCTCCAAGTACATAAAAATTGCTATCTTGTTGTAGAAATTCCATATGCAATTATTGAATGAATAGATGAATGAACACAGCAATTTTACTATGACAGAAGACTAACATCAACTATTGATGAAATTCACCAACAGTGGAGTTCTTAGGGAAAATGATCCTAAAATACAATACTCATTACATTCATTTTAAGAGTCATCTAAATATAGTTTATTGTTTAATCATGACTTTGGTTTAGTTTTCTCCTGTTTGTTGATTTTTTTAATTTTCTATAATCATCAAATTTTAATCTTAATCTTCCTTTTTCATCTTGCATCATTTTTTATTTATACTTTTTCTCTAGTTTCAAAAGCCTTGGGATTTCATGCTAAATCTTTTATCTTTTTGCCCAATTTGTGGAAATTTCCTAAAGCATTCTCTTTAGGTTTCATTATTGGGTTCAGCAGTCCAAATATTTGCGCTATTGAATGATGATTACACCCTAGGCCTCACAATCATGTTTCCAGGATCTGTTACTAAAGTCAGTGCAACTCTATCCTACCATCTATGCTGAATTGTAATATTTTAGAAAGCTTTCTTTCACCTAAAGGAAGTGGAGAATCAATGTGGTTTTTGGAGCTTTTAATACTCATACTAAATAAAGGGATACAGTGTAATGAAAGTCACATACAATGCTTTTATGTTTTCTATGTGTTGTGAGTAGCAAGGAAGAACTAATTGGAAAAACAAGACAATCTTTGCGTATAGTACATGACTGTTTTATTAGTGGAGAATTTTTCACCAAGTCAGACTTTTTTTTGGTGTTCAGGAAATGGTGAGCTGAATTTCTATTTTCTTCAGATCAGCTCACAAGTACAACTCTTTGAACAGCTGTGAAGCAGTAAATGAAATATTGACTGAGTTATACGTCATTTAATTTGCAGTGATTTCACTTCTGTTCAAGTGCCAAGCGAGTCACAGGGTATAATTCAATTGTATCCTTTCTTGTAATTTGAAGATCTAAGACTATAATTCACAATTTAACTGAAACAGAAAGGTTAATGCAGGGTTTGAACACTCATTAATGAATGAATATCATGCCATATCTGATAAGTTACTCAGCATTTTCTTGGATACTATTTCCAAGTATATATTTTTATTAAAATCCATTATTAAATATTTTACTAGTTTTCCTTCCATTTTGGTTTCTGGGTCACAAATAAATGGAACTGTGCAACAATCCTGCCTATATTTCAGGCGTGGATATCTTGATTTGATTTTGGTTTCTTAATGGGCCTGAGTTTTGTGATAATTACTGTATTTTTTTTTTTATTTTTATTTTTTTGGTCGTGGGGCTTGAACTCTGAGCCTGGGCACTATCCCTCAGCTCTTCAGCTCATGGCGAGTACTCTATTGCTTTTGCCACAGCACCACTTCCAGTTTTTTAGTGGTTTATTGGAGTTAAGAGTCTCACAGACTTTCCTGCCCGGGCTGGCTTTGAACCGTGATCCTCAGATCTCAGCCTCCTGAGTAGCTAGGTTTACAGGCGTGAGCCACCGGCACCCGGCTGCTGTCATTTTTTAAATCTACAAGCTGATAGTTCTTCATTTATAAAACTTAGGAGTTTATTCCAACTATTCAAATTATCTGTTTTTGCACTGAAACCTTTTGGTGGTACATCCAGCTGTTGATTTCACCCAAGGAAGCTGTGGTTCTAAGTACCTCTTTACTCCAGTAAGACATTTAGTGTGTATCTATTTCATGTGTATCTATTTCACTGAGAACCTAGTACCAATAAATGTTATTTTTCTAAACATAAATTGATTTTCTAAAATGCAGTATATTTGGTGGGATTTTTTTTAGACTTCAGGGACTTAAATTGCTTTGTGAAAAGTGAGATCTTTGGAATTTTTGATGGTTTCAGTGTGTATTTCTTTGATGACCTCATCCCTACTTTATAAACAGTTAATAGTTATACTTAAATCCTGCTTAGCTTACCAAATATTGGGGAGAATTATGAAAAGGGTGATATTGATCAAGATGCATTGTACTCCCAAATTGACAGGCTGAATGGAAACCCCTTTGGAAAACTACTTACAGATAATTAAAAAGTAATGACAATAAAGTATTACCAGACAGATTAGCAATAATTCAGAGATAGATAAATTAGAACTTACTGCAGGTAGGAAGAACACCAATATGATAGACACAGTGTTTCAATTGAGGAGAGTCAAATCAGACATTTACACATTTTTGAGCTTAAGGCTTGGTGGTCCATCGTTGCTATTTCAAGTCAGATGTCTCATGATCATCGGAAAGTTTATGATATGGCAGCTCAGGTTTGGTGGACAATACCAAGCAAAGGCTTTGGACAGAAAACTTCTTTAAGTAAATTGTTTGTCAAACCTGAATTGTTTTCCCAGGTGAACAGAATGCTATCTTTGATAAATGGATCTGCAGGAATTGCCTAAAGGAAAACATAATGTTATTTATTATTTTTACAATCTTACCATTTCTAGGAGAAACTGTTCTGTTATAAGCAATTAAGTCATGTTGACACAGGTGAATACAATTATTAGGGCTATTAGCCATGTCATATCTGATGAGGGTGGTTATAATACTTCTACAGAATAATAATCCTCTTACAGAAACTCATTTTACTATATAGTTTTCAAGACAGACAAAAAAGGAAACAGCAGGCCAAAAATGTATTAGACTAAGACAAAAGTGAGAGAAGATGTTTACTAAAATGGGCTTCACAATTTAGACCCTAATTTTTCAAAGGATGTGTGAAGAATACTCCTAATAAACTAGTTTCACAATATTATACTAGAATCTTCAAAACATTGAGTTAAATATTGTAAAATGTGTATCTTTTCCCCTTTAAGGCATTTCAGAGAGTACCATATGTAAAAGTATGCTCTTGGTTTCCACAGTGATAAAACAAAGAAAAATTGAACATTGATTTCACCACAATGTTCTTGTCTTGTTGAGGTTCACATGTTGTTTCAAGTTAATAGAATTATACTATACTATATTGAGAAATTAGAAAGTTACACTGCCTACAGCTTCAAATTTGTGTAAAACACATAAATAATATTTGAAATGACATCAGAACATAAGTAGTAGTTTACAGAGATTACTGGATTCTCCCTGGGGAATAAATAGTACACTAATTCCAAATAGCTCTTTCATTTTTGTATCTCATTGAATATTGTGATTAGATTTTTATAAACCTGGTTTTTCTTTCTCCCTCTTTCTTTGCCTTTCCTTCCTTCCTCCTTTCCTTCTTGCCTTTCTTCCTCCGATCTCTATTTTTTTTAATTTTTTTAATTTTTTTGTCGGTCATGGGGCTTGAACTCTGGGCCTGAGTGCTATCCCTCAGCTCTTTAGCTCACGGCGAGCACTCTACCACGTGAGCTACAGCGCCACTTCCGGTTTTCTAGTTGTTTATTGGAGATAGGAGTCTCAAGGTCTTTCCTGCCCGGGCTGGCTTTGAGGCTGGCTTTGAACGGTGATCCTCAGATCTCAGCCTCCTGAGTATCTAGGATGACAGGCTGAGCCACCGGGGCCCAGCCTCCGATTTCTTATAAAGGCCAAGTTTACATAAAACTTTACTACATAGCCATCCTGGCCTCAAACTTGTAATCTTCCTACCTCACATTTTTCATTGTGGAGATTATAATGTGAACCATCACACCCAGACAATTTTTCTGTTGCTTATCGTGAAAAATATTGGCTGTACATGATATTTTCAAATGTGTTATGTTTTTGAAGAAATCTTCTCAGTGCATAAAGAGTTAATTTACATTGAGAAGCAGTTGGGTTTCCAAATTACAGAATATTCATCATCAAACCTATCTGATCTGATCTGGCTTCACCTTTTCCAAAGATCTTGGCCTTGGACAAGTTAATATCTTTGCCCTTCATTGAGTTTACTTATGGGTGAAATGAGAGTTGTATGAGGATGAAATTAGTTAATGTATCTGGTGCATCATTTAAAATAATGTTTTGCAGGTTCTTATAATAAAAACAAAATCTTACTGCCAGATTGAGAGATGTTAAAAATCATTATTATCAAGCTGGGAAAGTGGCTCAGTGGTTGAGCGCTTGCCTTGCATGCCTGAGGCCCTGGGTTTGATTCCTCAGCACCACATAAGCAAAAAGAAAAAAAGCTGGAAGTGGTGCTATGGCTCAAGTAGAGTGCTAGTCTTGACCTGAAGAGATGAGGGACAGCGCCCAGGCCCAGAGTTCAGGCCCCACAACCGGACCCCCCCCCCAAAAAAAAAATCATTATTATAATTTTGGTGGAATTGAGGTTTGATCTTAGGATTTCCTGCTTGTTATTTAAGTACTCTACTTGAACTGTACCTTCATCATTAAATTATTTTTCTTTTTAACTAGTCCTAATTATATCTAACAACCAATTCAGCTAATTCTGATATTATTGTAATTATCTCTGAATATTCCATGGATCAAAATCTGTGCCATCTGTGCATTGGTTTTCTTTGTGCAGGAAAGTTTATTAAAAAGGATGAGTCTTTTAGTATGAAGACATCTAATTTATTGATATGTAGGCAGAAACAATTGTTAATATCTCAGTGAGATATTTCTCTCTCTCTTTCTCTCTCTCTGTGTCTGTCACTCTGTGTGTGTGTCTCACGCTGTGTGTGTGTGTGTGTGTGTGTGTTGAAGTATGAATTCCAGACCTTGCTCTTGCTTGTCTTCTTTTGGTTCAGGCTGGAGCTCTACCTCTTGTGCTGCAGTCTCTTTTGGGTTTTTTTTTTACTGTGGAATTTTTCTCCCCAGGCTGCATTTGAACAGTAAACCTCACTCAGACTTCAGCTTCTGAGTAGCTGGGATTACAAACATCTGGATAAGTGTGTTTAGTCAGATGTGTTTAGTCAGAAAGTCTGTGTATTTATAAATAATATACTATATATTAAGCTCTATACTTGACTCCATGTATAAAAATTAAACATAAATGTTCATTCTAACGGTATACCTGAATTATAGGAACTATGAAAATCACAGAGACATAATATAATCAGATATTTGCACTCCTACCCAGCTGCAGCCATCGCTTTTCAAAACATATTCATTCCTGACTGATTATAGCCCAGCCCAGTAAGATGACTGAAGAAGAGTTCTTATCAGTGGCATCCACCCCACCCCATCAGCCTTTTGATTAAGTTGCTGAGGTATAAACACCATCTATAATTGTATTCTTGCAAGTGAAGATAGATGACCAAATTTGTCATCAGGCTGCAAGAGTTATTAAGTGGAGTTCGGCTCATACTTTCCAAAGCCACATTGAAACATATAAAGAAATATTCTACCTTCAGTGAGTTGAAGGAGGGAGTGGAAGATACATGAAATGGGAGAGGCAGGTGGCAGGCAAGAGATGAGATGCTTTCTTTTGCCAGAGAACAGCTGTAGATCTAGACAAGAAGAGGAATAAAAAGCATACATTTATGCCCTGGATGAAATTAATATAAATCTCCAGTTTTTCCCAGATGGTGTGATTTCACAACTTGCATTTTATAACACTTTGGGTTGGTGGTAAAATGGTCAATTTCTGTACCGGATCATACTTGTAAATTCTCTAGCAAAGTGTCATGTTTTTCATGTAAATACTTCCAAAGCAAAACTTATTTTTAGTATCAAGTATCGGAAAGAAGTCAAGAGCATCCTCTTTTGGAGTCACTTATGTAAGTGTTTTCTGTAAGAACTGTGAAGGAACAAGAACTAAAAGAAACAAAGAAGTGGATAAAGAGATTTCAGCTAAGGTGATTAATTAGTTAGAAGTTAAGATAAAATCATTAGTAGGAACTTTGAAAGTGAATGGTGTTTAAATTGTGTTGTGTTAAAGGTACTGATAATTTTTGATGTTTCAGTCATCAAGAAAGTTATTATCATCTATGTAACAGCCACCGATATATGATCTTCTAGAAAGGCCCTGAAACATCAAAACGAAACAGTGGCAAGCTACCTCCAGTGAGCAATGTGTGACAGGGAAGAGAGACCCAGTACTGTGACTTACGATACTTTCTCAGAAGTGATGAAATGCTTCTGGTAGGATGACAGGTGAGCAGAGACCTGCCTGCCTTAAGTGAATGATCAAGTCATGACATACTGGTTGTATTCTATTAGGGAATTTAGTCATTGGAACATCAATATGTAAAAGTGAGATAGGCATACCCAGTACAATTCAATGAGTTTGAGTGGTTTGGATCAAGCAAAATGTATTTGTATATGCAGATATGGATTGTACCAGTTAGTCTGCGAAAATCATTGTGTAAGACTAGAAAAAGAGTCCATACTACCAACTGATCAAGCAAATGTATGGGATGCTGCTCAAAGAAGAAAGACTTACAGACATAAGACACAATCAACACTGTCTCTTAAAGCTATTGGATCAGATTTTCGGATATGCTATCTTGCTATCAACATAAACACATTATTAATCCATAATATTTGTGTCAGGGTTCTCCAGAGAAAATAATTCCAATGGAGTAATGGTACACATATATATGTATATAAATATTTGCAAAATAACTTGGCATATATATGTATATATATTTGCAAAATATCTTGGCAGCATGATATTTCAACAATGTATTTTTGTTTGACTAAATAATTTGGCAATAGACAGTATTCAAACTGACAAGACTGTTGCCCTGTATTAAATCTATCTACTTATTTGCCAGACACAGATATTTTAATTAGAAATCTGTACCAGTCATTCATGTATGTAGGCTGATCTAAATGATATATATTGAATGACAGGTAAGGTAATATTTTGTTCATAGGTCATATAACCACTAACAGTCATGCTACCTTCATGTAAGAGGAGAAAAAATAGTCTGAGTATTATTTTCTATACTGTTACAGAATTAGTACCTTATTGTATATGGGCGGGCACTACTATCAATCAATGTAAACTTGTACGTGGATAAAATGAATATGAGATGGTATATTTCTCCTAGCAATTTTAGAGTTCTCTTTCTATAAAGTGCTACAAAGTCCCTTTTAGGAGGAGGTAGTTTGGATAAATTTGGGCACTGGTGGCTCTCACCTATAATCCTATCTATTCAGGAGGTAGAGAGATGATGATTCTGGTTCTAAGCCAACCCTGGCAGGTATGACCATGAGACTTTTATCTTCAATTAACCACTGGAAAACAGAAGTGAGGATGAGCTCAGGGACAGCTCCCAGACCATGAGTTCAAACCCCATGTCCACCACCACCACAAACAATAGTCAACCAAGTTTTAAAAAATAAGACAAATTATTAGAAGCGAAGCAACATACTCTCACATATGATGCATTAGTTTACAATCATCTTGTTGTTATCTAAATCATTAATAGCAATGTAGCACTGCCTATAGAATATATTCTTAACCACAATATATTAAAGGAGTTCAATTTAGTAGCATTAGTTCTTCTCTCACAGATGTCTTTCTTAGGCTCTTTCTCCTTTGGCATAGGAACCTGAAAAGTAAGAGTTGATAGGCCCTTTCAACAAAGTGGGCGTGTGATTTCTATTATTTTTTTGATATCTAAAGTTTCACAGGTAAGTGACTACCGAGCTAGCCACAAAGTCCATTGGTAAGACCTACCAATGTATCATTAAATACCATTCTATAAAAAGAAGCAGTAAATTTTTTTCTTCTCTTTATGATTAATAATCTATACTGACAATTTCTTGTTCTGATTCTGAAGTTTAATAATATACAGATTTTTTTCCAGTGCAGCAGTACAGATTTTTTTCAGAGCAGCTTCAGGGACATAAGGAATCTGCTTACCTGGTAATTTTCTGGAGGACTTACATGATCAGATTTGCATTTTATGGGTGCACTGTAAAATATATTTAAAGGGGCAGCCTCTCTGGGTCAGCCATGCCTGCAAGGAGCTGTTTCAGTAGGAGGAGAGATTTGAAAATAGTATACTTTGCTTAATGTAATTAATTGATAATACTTTTACTAGTCAAACATGAGCACCAGTGTGACAATTCTATAGGCCTAAGTACACATACATATACACACAACTGAAGGAATATAATTCATAGATTGTATTAACGTAGATCAATAACTTGGTTGTGATATTGTGCTATAATTTTATAAAATCTTACCATTGGGAGCAATTGGGTAGATTGTGTAAGGCAGATTGCAATATTATTTTTATAAATCTTCCCGAGAAGCTGCAATTATCTCAAAGTTTGGAATTTATAAAGAGACAGGATTCAGTCACTGATGTCAGCAACAGAGATAGAAAGTTTAGGTCTACATTTATAAAAGGGAAACTGATTCTAAAACAATTGGGAGAGGATAAAATTGAGGTTTATTTCTGGGCGTGAGGGCTCTCCTTGAGCATTTTTTTTCAGTCTACCACTTAAACCTCTTGTCTTTTTGATAAATTACTGATGATAAGAGACCCATGGATTCTCCTCCCTGGGTTGATTTCAAACTGGGAGCCTTAGATCTCATCCTCCTGACTACAGGCACAAGCTACGGGTACCCAACTCTAGCATTTCTATTGAGTCATCCATTTCCCACAATAAAATTTCCTAGACGTGTGCCCCTGAAATTCCAGCACTAGTGAGGCAATAGCAGAAG
This sequence comes from Dipodomys merriami, assembly GCF_024711535.1. Classification (NCBI taxonomy): domain Eukaryota; kingdom Metazoa; phylum Chordata; class Mammalia; order Rodentia; family Heteromyidae; genus Dipodomys; species Dipodomys merriami. The sequence continues at coordinate 102,183,352 of NW_027203381.1, read as the reverse complement.
GATTATTAGTTCAACTTAAACTGGGGTACATAACAAAGCATAGAAAAAGTGTTATTAAGACTAGAGGTATAACTCAGTGGACGATGGCTTTACCTAGTATATACAATGTCCTGGATTGGATTCCCAGAATCACAAAATAAAACTATAAATAAACAATAAATAAATAAAAGTGCTGCTAACTAAAAACAAAAAGTTTCCCAGGATAGAGTTGGGAAGTTTGGTAGATTCCTATAATCCCAATTAGTCTGGAGGCTAAAATAAGGATGATACCATTTCAAGGCCAACCTGAGCAAAAACATAAGGATCCTTCCATCTTAGTCCAAAAGCCAGGAATGGTGACATGTCTGCCATCTCAGAATTATGGGAGGTATAATCCCAGGAAAATCACAGCCTGAGCCTAACTCCTGTATTTTAAAAAAAAGCTAAAGTAATGAAGTCTGAAAGTGCTAGAATGGCTTCCTTAGCAATGATAAGCAAATACAAGGCCTTGAGGTCAAACGCTAATACTTCCATACAAAGAAAATATCACCCATGATTACTGTCACTTGCTTTCCTTTTCTCCATCCAAGAATCTCCTAAAAAGCATGCGTTTGTGTGTGTATCCACTTCTTAAGGGCCTGGCTTCAAAATTCAGAAAGACTGCAAATTTTAAATCACTGATTATGTGTATCTGAATTTAAAACACTTCTCCAAGCTATTATTTTACAAAAAAAGCCTTTTTTTTTCAAAATACAAACATAGACTTTATTAAATGCTGCTCAATCGCCACACCCCCCCCCCGAAATGATTTAGGTTTATAAAGACCAAAGATAGCTATTGACTTGAAAATTAACCATAATACTGGAAAAGATTTATAGATTTATATTTAAGTGTTCAATTAAAAATTACAGGGAATTCAATTTAACTCTTTCTCTCTGATTAATAGGGTGTTGAAAGTTGTCTGTTTTACAGTAAATCCTCATGGATTTAAAAAGAACTTCCTGGAATAAAAATATAAATCACTTTCCCACATTATTTGATTTTAGTTTCAGAACAACAACAAAAAATGAGTCAATAGTAGATCTTATAAACAATATAGATACAGAAACACACAGGGTATGTTTAGGGTACATATCATAATCATCAAAGTATGCAGAAAGAATTATATGATGGGAACTAATGCTAAGAATATATACTCCAAGGAAGGCGTGGATTCATGATGATTACATTTTATTAGTTAATCGACATATAGTTTAATTTCATTCATTAGTGAAATATGTGATTAATTAAATACCTCCATTTTCTGATTGATTGATTGATGGATTGATTGATTGTTTTTTGTGCTGGTACTGGGATTTGGACTCAGAACCTCACTCCCATTGCTTGATTATGGCTAACATTTTACCATTTGAATTACAAATCTAGCCACGCATTTTGCTGGTTAATTGGAGATGGAGTCTCATAGACTTTCTACAGGCTGGCTTGGAACTGTGATCTATCCTTCTGAATAGATAGAATTATAAGCACTAGCCACTACCATCCAGCTGATAGTAACTCCAATTCCTTCTCACATCTAAGTTTGACTGTGTATATGTGTATGTATATGTGTGCCAATAATTAGCATTGCTCTTTTTCTTTTCTTGGTGCTAGGGATTGAATCAGGCCCTCACTCATGATAAATTCTACTCTGGAGCCATGTATCTAGCATCTATATATAATCTTATTCAAATGTTTTAGTTGCCATTTCTTTTTTTTTTTTTTTTTTTTTTTTTTTTTTTTTTTTTTTTTGGTCCATTGTGGGGCTTGAACTCTGGGCCTGAGCGCTGTCCCTGTGCTCTTCAGCTCAAGGCTAGCACTCTACCACTTGAGCCACAGAGCCACTTCTGGTTTTCTAGTGGTTTGTTGGAGATAAGAGTCTCACGGACTTTCTTGCCTGGGCTGGTTTTGAACCGTGATCCTCAGATCTCAGCCTCCTGAGTACCTAGGATTATAGGGGTGAACCACCAGCGCCCGGCCTTTAGTTTCCATTTCTTAGGAAATTTTTTTTTCTGGTATCTATTTGTTGTTGGAGAGAGATGGAGAAGGAGAGGAACAGACACAGACACACAGACACACAGACACACAGACAGACAGGCAGACAGACAGATACACACATACACACACACACACACACACACACACAGAGAGAAATAATGAAAAGAACAGAAGGGTAGATATATCACAGTATATTTAACTAATAGGCACTCTTGTTAACTTGGCTTCTGAAACAATGACTTGATAAGTACAGACTCACTCTGTGGCTCAGGCTATTATTAATCAACATATTCCTACCTCAGTTTTCCTAGTTCTGCGATTATAGGAATGAACCTGATTCTCTTACACTGTAAGGAGTTCAAGGAACTAACAGCCAAATGTATATTATTATGTCTTGTACCTTTTGTGTGTTATGAACACAATGTGTAGTGTATTAAAAATTGAACACATCATTTCCCCCTTTTACTTGTTATGCTAGTTCATATTCTGCATGTTCTCAAGTCATTTTACTTTTAATTTATGCCTGTGCCACAGGAAAACAGATTAAGGTGTTTTCTCAAATCTTGACTTTAGGTATACTTTATTGCTTTTCATGAATATTTCTGGAAGGATTATTTCTGCACTTTTCTTATCTGTTGATCTATTGGATTAGAGAGATTCAAACTTTTACATTTCATTCTTCTTTATCTTAACATACAACTTTAACAATATTCATTTCTTTTAAGCTTCTTAAACAAAATTAAACTCTGACTTCATGTAAATGTTTCTAAATTTTGTAGCATTTATGTAATATATATATGATTTTGATTTGGGTTGATTTTTAATGTTCTTTAAGTACTAGATTTAGTGTATAATGGTCATATCCATGATTATCCTAGCAATCCTCAAAAAGCAATAAATTTTTATCCAACTTTATATGAAAAGGCCAATATATTAAAGAATTTTCTATGCTCACCTAGGAGTTATTGTGTATTATTAACCGTTAAAATCATTTTCCATATGAAACTTACTTTGTGTAATATTATCATAAAAAGTTTAAACTCTCAATTAACGTGTATTACTGTATACAACTTGCTTTAGCAAAAGATAGCATTTCATCAAATTTGTCATGGTAGGTTACAGTGATCTTTAGTTTCTCCTGTTGTTTTCCTATGTATTCATGTACAATCAGAAACTATAGTTAATTTCTCCCAACCTCCATCTCCTGATGAATGACATAGTCATTAATAATTTATTTAATTCACTACACTTTGTTCCTCATGGAGGAAGTGTCAAGTTTATTCACTGCATGCTCAGAGGCAGATTCAGTGCTAAAGAAATAAGGTGTGGACCAGTGTCAGAATGCTCATAGACACTTCGCTGAGGATATTTATGTATTCATTTTGTTTTGAGTTTTATTTGCTTGAGACTCTGGTCTTCACAGATACTCCCAAGTGTCTGCACTTCCCTTATGAAGAGAATCTGATGAGATTTATTTTGGACCACCTTATCAAGCTAGGGAGCTGCTGAATCCAGTATCTCCCTGATGACCAGAGGTCAGAATGTTTGCTGGTCAAGAAGGTAAAGGTAATATTTCTCTCTGGTAAAAGTGTTGAGCAGATTTGTTTGTAGCCCCTTATGAAAGATTTCAGTTTGCAAGTTAGGGATCCATTGCTGTGAAGCAAAAGTGTGGTGCACATTGCATCTGGAGGAGCTTTGGCTCCATGTGTCTTCTCTCGTGCCTTTGGGAACAAGGAGGACACACATGAACTCATACCGCATGTTAGTTGTCCATGTGTTATGTCAAGACCTCTGTTTCTCACACAGTCCTATCATACCTTCCACAGCATCTAGCAGTCTGTGTCAGCCTGACTTACCAACTTGCAGGCAGAGCAAAGTTTAGATTTTTTTCACAGTTCATAAAATCTGGTGTCACCTGGGGCCTAACAGAGATCTTCATCTTTCAACTTAATTTATTGTCAAGGTGATGTACAGAGGGATTATAGATACATACATAAGGTAATGACTACATTTCTTGTCAAAATTGTTACCTCCTTCTTCGTTTTTCTCCCACTTTCCCTCCCCTTTCAGTTCCCCTCCCCCAAGTTGTAAAGCTCATTTCCAACATATTGTCTTGGGAGTAGTGCTGTTGCATTAGTTCACCCTTTTTCCTTTGTCTCACCATTTTGATGTTGATCTTTCCTGATGGAAATAAACATTAGTATATGACTCTAGGTCCCTGAAAATGTTTGAAGCTAGAAGAAAGCTGACAATCTTTTGCTGTTGGTTAAGAGAGATTCACCAGGCTGGTTCAGATATGGGACCAGAGCTGGCTGCACGTGACTTGCGGGATGGTGGTAGTTAAATATGGCAGTTAAATATGAGGGTACAAGCTATAGAAGTAGAACATGATACAGAAAGGGATGTGTTAAGTGTCAAGGGAGAAACATCTCTAAAATGATCCCTAGTACTACCAAAACTATAGAGGTTAACTCAAAGAAAAGCTAAAAATAGAACTGTGCTTTGATTAATATTGCAAACACTTTGGCATCAAGTTCCATTGTGAAGTGAAAACAGACTGTTGAAACAAATACAGTAAGACTGAATGGTGCCAAAAAGTTGCTTTTATTTAAATTTTATTTCAAAGATGATATACAGAGGGGTTACAGTTATATAAGTCAGGTAATAAGCACATTTCTTTTTGGACATTCATATTCTAGTGTTTCCTCTTCCAGTCTCTCTCCTCCCATATTCCATAGTTCATTTCCAACATAGTGGCTAGTGAGTTGAATTGGTTCACCCTTTGTCCCATCATTTCTGTGTTTCCTCTTCCCTTCCCCAAATCAGATAAACTTATATACAAGACAGAAAAAAAAAAAAAAAACCAGTGACGAAGGCAATAAACCAGACTGGGGCAGGGGAAGAAATAACTGCAAACAATACAATAGAAAACCTTTTGTTTCCATTTCTTGGAGTTCATTTCAATAAACATCATTTTATATGCTTAAATGTGCTATTAAGCCCTTGTGATCCTCTCCTAAGAATATAATCCTTTGTTCTCACTGTGTGAATGTTTAGAGTGCTGTGTAATTAAGCTTGTCCAAGTGTGTGTGTGTGTGTGTGTGTGTATGTGTGTGTATATATATATTTATATATATATATATATATATATTTGTCTTTTACTGTCTATTAGATTTACTTGTACATGTATGGGCACATATAAAAATATAAAATAACAATTCATGCAAAGATCAAACAGATATCAAAGCTTTTATTTCACTCATTAAAAGAGGTAGTGGCCAGTAAGAAAGAACAACTCTTTTCAAAGGAATTTTCTTTCTTTCTTTTTTTTTTTTTTTTTTGTTGGTTGTGGAGCTTGAACTCTGGGCCTGTACACTGTCCCTCAATTCTTCAGTGAGCCACAGCAGCTTTTTCTGTTTATGTGGTGCTGAGGAATCTAACCCAAGGCCTCACACATGCAAAGCAAGCACTCTACCACTGAGCCACCTTCAAAGGTGGCCAGCCTCAAAGGAATTTTCAAGGGACTACATAATAATACTCAAGTAAGCCTACATCAACTGCCTATCCCCAAATTAGTCTTTGCTTTATCTAAGTATTCTGTTATTTACAGAGTTAATAAATAACTTATAAGTAGTGAAAGGCAGATATAAATATGCATTTAGTATGAATTTTAGAAAATAATCTTAGAAAATGTGGTATATATACACAATGGAATTCTATGCCTCCATCAGAAAGAATGACATTGCCCCATTTGTTAGGAAATGGAAAGACTTGGAAAAACTTATATTAAGTGAAGTAAGCCAGGCCCAAAGAAACATAGGTCCATGGTTTCCCTTATTTGCAATATCTAGTATATGTATGAGTCAAGCAGAAAAAGTCAGATAATGTGATGTTAGGAAAATGAACCCTTAGATATGTATTTAAATGTTTTTTTTTCTTTCATGCATTTGTTTCTAACGCATTTATAAGATTATTTCTTTGTTGCTTTGTATGTCCCTCCCCCACAGTATAACCCCTGCTTTCACTATATTTGATGTCGGTATAATTTGTGGAGGAGATGGGGAAAAACAAGTCGTTTAAGGATACAGGTGGACCTGTTGCAACAATGAGAAGTACAAGTTGTCATGTCGAAAACGAACTTTACAACTTTGGTGGGGGTAGGGGAGGGGAGGGAAAGGGGGGAGGATGGGGGGGCCCAGAGACTGGGAAGGGATGTGAAGGATAAACAAAGGAGGAGGCTGCAATGCTTGATAAGAAATGTACTCATTATCTTGCCCGTGTAATTGTAACCTCTCTGTACAGTATGTTCACAAAAAAAATTAAAATTAAAAAAAAGAAAAAGAAAATAATCTTCACAAAAAAAATCACAAAGAATGACTACAAAAATATTTTTCAGTATTGAGACAGACCTTGAAATATATTGTTGTAGGTCAGATAGTGAATTTGAGAAAGATTATAAGTAGACCCTCTACAGACCCAAGATTCACACTGGCAGATAAGAAAACAATGTATCCTTTCTGAACACATATAGACATTTCTTAAATTGTTTTCTAAATAATTAATAGCATAGCAACTTTATATTTTATGTATTACATTAGGTTTGTAAGTACTCTGCACAGGACTGAAAATGGTTGGAAACAAAAATAAATTAGAGACCAATGTGATACTATTGTACAGAAGGTACAGGCTTCTTTGTAGAAATGGATTCATGAGTGTCAACCTTGAGCTAAACCACTATGGATCCCAAAGAGTTGCATTATCTCAAGACTTAATTCAACTTCTAGTCTGAATTTCTTATCAATAAAAAGAGTTTGGTTTGAACTTTAGTGTGCTAAAGTTTTCTTTAAAGCATTTTTTTTTTCACGAATGAAAAAGTCCTATGAATTTACACATAAAATATATAGTCACCTTTTCTACTTGAAGCAGTCTTAGAGACCCTGGAGTCCAATTCCTGACCTCTTTCTTTAACTGTAGAGCCCTGAGGCATTTTTCTGAGCCATGATTTTAATACCTTATACAGTTTTAAGTGTGGCATGAATTTCTATTCTTTGTCAGATACAGATTTTCCTGACACTTACTTGTTTATGAGTGTGAGATTGCATTCAAAATCTAAATTTATTATGTTGTATTGTCTCATAGATCGGTCTCTCCGGTCAATTTATTAGTTATACTCTATGAAGGCACTGAATACAATTTAGGATATAATTTATACTACCAATCTAAAATTAAAGTCACAAAAATATTTTATCATGAACAATAAATAGTATCTTAATTGTTCAGCTTGGCACCATAATAAATCAATCTTCACTTCAGACATTCACATTTATGTCACTTAGCAATAGGAATCTGTTCAGAAAGATGTATTATCAGGCAATTTCTTTATCATGAGAACATTACAGAATATGCTTGAACCAACTTAAATGATACAGCCAATCATACACCTAGATCATATAGTATTGTTTATACCTCCTAGGCTGTGAATCCAAAAAGTTTGATACTGTACTGAGTGCTGGAGGCAACCATAACACAGTAATGTGTGCTTGTGTATCTCTGTATATTAAAGGTACAGTAGAAATAGTGTATAACAGGACATTTCTGGTATCATTGTAATTTTTTTAAATCAGCCATAGGACTTGAACACAAGGCTTGAGAGCTGTCCCTGAGCATTTGCCCTCAAGACTAGTGATCTACTACTTTAAGCCACAGCTCCACTTCCAATTTGGGGATGGATAACAGGAAATAAGAATCTCATGCACTTTCCTGCCACCCCCTCCCCCTTCCCACCCCCTGCTGGCTTCTAACCATGATCCACTAGCACTCAACAAACCATTGTAATTTTATGGTACTATGATTATCTATGCAGTCTGCTGACCAATGGTGTCATTTTGTGGCCTTGAGTGCATTTAGAATTGTTATATTCTACTTAAAAGTGAAGTACTAGTTATTTTGCTTAATTTTATATCATAAACCTAGTAGGTAATAGTTAGGAAAGACTATTAGCAAAGAAAATACTACAGAAACATTTTGTAGAAAATTATCATTTTCTTTTATATCAGTCCTAACTGCTTGTATTGAAACCTGGCTATTACATAGCTTTTGAACTTTAGAAATAGTATTATAAATGTTCTAATACTTTTGTTTTGTCAGTCATGGGGCTTGAACTCTGGGCCTGAGTGCTATCCCTCAGCTCTTCAGCTCAAGACGAGCATTCTACCACTTGAGCCAGAGCACTCTTATTGGAGATAAGAGTCTCATGAACTTTCCTGCCCAGGCTGACTTTGAACCATGATCCTCAGATCTCAGCCTCCTAAGTAGCAAGGATTACAGGCGTGAGCCACTGGCACCCAGCTAATATGTTTTATTAACATACATTCATTGTACATTGGAATGTATTAGCACACATTGATTGTGACATTTCCATACATGTACACAAAAATCCACACCAAACTCACCCTTCTGTCATTCTATGTTATTGTTTTCTCTTTCATAGTTCTATTTTCAGATACATTAATAAACTGTTTTGACCATATCCATTCTCTTCACCCTCTCCGTCCATTAGCCTTTCTCCTTCTTGCTGGTGTCCCAATCTCTCAAAAGAGCCTATTTTACTTTTGTCTCTATCTCTATTTCTATTCTCTGTCTGTCTGTGTCTGTGTCTGTGTCTGTCTGTCTTTGTCTTTCACTGTTTCTCCCTCTGTGTTTCTCTCTGTGTTTCTCTGTGTGTTTCTCTCTCTCTCTGTCTCTCTGTCTCTGTCTGTCTGTCTCTCTCTCTCTCTCTTTCCTCCAAGCCCCTCCCCTCCCTCAATCACTCTTTCACCAGCATCAGAATTTGAGCCTCAGACTTCTTAGGATTGCTGGCCTTTTTGCTGATTATTTTGTAGATATAATCTCACAGACGTTTCTGAGTGGACTGGATTTGAACCTCAGTCATTCTCATCTCAGCCTCTTCAATGGCTATGATTATAGTAATTAACTCCTTTATTTGTTTTATTCTTTAGGATGTATTAATTGTACCAAGGGTTTTCACCATGGTAATTCAGACATGTGTATTTTAAACAGAAAAGCTTTTTTTTACAAATTATTTTATTCAATTGGCTTTATGAAAAGTATACCTGCTGTACCATTTGAAACCTGTCACACGGAAGGGGACATGTTAGGTTGTTTTAATCACTAGAGCTCTAAAAGATGGAATCCTAAACCTGCATACTTAAGTTTTCAGTCTACTTTACCTTTGTATCCACTGTCTTAAACACTATGTTTTATGTCACAGCCACTGGATGGCTGTATTTCGAAGTTAGAATCACAAAACTTAATAGTTATTAAGTGATGATTAGTTTTATTAAATTATATAATTGATTTGCTACATAAAATAGTTTTACTAATGCCAACACATTGATTCTATATTAAAAAATGGAGTTTTGTTGTCTTTTTGGATAACGATTAAGTTTTCTGGACAAAGAAAATAGCAAAAAGACATAAACTAGGAAGGATTATTATTGTTGACATTGATATGGTTTTGTGTCTGTTTTGCAATTTTTTTCTCTTTAGTTATAGAAAAGGATTGCAATTCAATGTATCAATTGATGAGTACAATGCATTTTGACCAATGTCAAGATTTACCTCATTTCCCCCATTTCTCCCAATTTCACCCCATCCCAAGTTACTTGATTCCATTTTTGCATATATATATAGATAGATAGATAGATAGATAGATAGATAGATAGATAGATAGATAGATAGATAGAACAATATGAGTAAATTCTCCCATCATTCCTCTCTCCATTGTCTTCCCCCTTGATTCCCACTCACTCCAGGCAACAGATGTGTTGGCTTCCTGGTGTTCATTTTGTTAAATTGTGAGTTAGTTTTTCAAAGAAATGATACTATTATAAACCTTGTGTCTGGTTTTGATTCAATGCTGTTTTATTTTGTTGACTGCTCCAATCTTCCACTTTTGACTTTTCCTCCTTATTTATGTGTTTGAGGTTGTCACTGTGGTTCAATGGTGGCTTTCTAATTGCCTAGATGCAATATTTTTGAAAACATCACAGTCTAAAGGCTAAAAATTCAGTAAACCTTCAAATGTCTGGTACTCTAAAAACATGTTGTAAACTTAGGAGTCAAAAGGTAATAGAAAAAAGTATTAGGAAAAAGTTTAAGAAACAGTAGGGAATAATCAGGACTTCAGGAAAACTATGACCTAGTATATTGCTCTTAGAGCTACTGCTATTTGATTAACAGGAAACAACAAAATGATGAGTCAAAAGACAAGGGAGGGAACAATTCAATAGCAAAACTAAGAAGACAATATGTTGAAATGATCTGTACAAGTTGTGGTGGGGACTGGGGAAAGAGGAAAAGTGGGGAAAAATGATGGAAGGGATAACATGTTCAACAAGAAAGGTACTTATTACCTTATATAACTGTAACCCCTCTGTATATCATCTTGACAATAAAAAATAACAAAAAATAAAAGGGCCTGAAAGAAAAAAAAAACAGTGCTAGATATTCTGAAAATTTTAATAGCTGGATGTTCAAACTTGTCCATGAAATCCCTTTGTTGTTAAATTTAAGTAGCAGTGGCCACAAGGCACAGACTAAATCTCTATATGCCCAAATCAAGGGACCTTAACATCATAACCAAATGAGATGGATAGGTCTAAGGAATTTTTAAACATTCTAGTTCAGCTGTCCATGTTCTACCATCCCAACTCTACCTAAAGAAAAATCTTTGTGACTATAACTCTAGTAGTAAATTCAGGCAAGTTCAATTTAAACTCTTAGTTTCTATTGTGATTCTGTTGGAATATGCAGGCAATGGCTGGATTTTTAGAGAGCAAGGCATAAAAATATATTTGAACATAGTTTTCCACCACACAGGAGACTTGAGATTAGAGAATACAAGACTGGAGTGGGCAATCTATTTCTTACCCACTTCTATGTTTCCATGCCACAAAGCATGAATAGATATATAGATATTAACTAGAACAAAGGGCCCATTTTATTTCATAGTTCTGATCTCAAGATTTAAAATAAAATATTCTGATGATATTTGCTCCCACCTCACTTGTCCCATAAAAATAATAGGTTGGTTCTTTTCTTTCCTTTCAATTTAAATTCTTTTCCTAAGACTAAATATTCTGGAGTAGCAAATCATATGAGATGTAAGCAATATACTATTTAAAGAAATTTTTTTCTGAACCAGGCATGGTGGTTGACTTTGTTATCACCTGTACAGGTTGCAGAGTTAGAAAGTTTTCTAAGACAAACTCATGCAAAAAGCACAAAAATTTGAAAATATAGCTATAGCAACAGGGTATCAAAGTATGACTCTAGACATGGGCAAAGTACTGAGTTCAAATCATGATACTTCCTCATTAGAAAGTGTTTGGTTCTGTAGATCAAACTGTAAATGTGTTTCCTAGGGAGCAGCCGTGGCCTTTTTCATGTCACTGGTGTTACACGGTGTCATTTCTCAATTAAAATGAGGCCTTGAAGCTAGCAGGATGAGTTTTTGTATGCTTTTAAAAATTTTTATACTTTTGTATTATAAAGATACTGTACAGAGGGGTTATAGTTACATGAGTAAGGTAATGAGTACATTTCCTATTGAACATTGTTGCCTCATTCTTTTTTTTCCCCTACCATCCCTGCTTCCCCACATCCCCAACTATGCTCCCCACCCCGCAGTTGAAAAGTTCTTTTTCAACATAATGTCTTGTACATCTCGTTACCATGGGTCAAGTTGTATCCCTATTTAAGCATATTGTTTTTTCCCTTTCCCTCCCCAAATTAGAAAAGTGTGTATACAAGATGCAGGGCACTAGATGCTTTTATGAAACTCTTCATTTTTTTTTTTACTTCACGGCTGAAAGGCAATATTCTCATCAGAGTCCTGTGCAAAACAATCCTTTTCATTAGATTTCCATTCTTGCCACTAATTAATCTATTTCATGTATACCAAAAGTTTGTAGTAGATTTCTCATACAATTTTTCTACTATGATATGCATTGTATATATCTTTTTTCTTTTATTTGACTGAGTTTGAGCAACTGAACAGTTGAGGCTATTTATTACTTTTAGTGAATAATGATAACAATAATAGCTATTAATTATTGTGTGCTTTGAATATTTGGATCACCTATTAAGTATAGTCCAGACAAGAACTCATTCAAGATGAAAGACAATCCCAAAAGGTAGACACTCACCTAAGTACCAGTGCACAGAGAAAAAAAATAAAAATGTGTTGTCATCTATGGATAAGTAGTGAGTTAGTCACTCTTGACATCCAGTCCTAGAACTTGAATCAGGGAATGATAAGTGCAGTGTTCTTGCACAATTTTCAGCACAATTTCTGGCAGTATTAGGATTTGACGTCAGGGCATTGGGCTAGCTGAGCAGACACTCCACCACTTTAGTAACAAACTCAGCTCAAGAATTCAATACATAAACAGAAACAGTGAAAACATTTTCTTACTACAGTTTTTTAGACATTAGGTATAACATCACATATTAAAATAATTCTTTAATGTGCTGGAAAGTTTCTACAAGCTTATGGGATAATCAAAAGTCAAGACTAGTATGTGCCTCAACAGAAATCTCTTCAAGAGTATACTTTTATTTTTCAATGAAAAAAGTCAATTTAAGACATTGGAAACTGGTTTGTTTCAAAGTAAGTTTTGAAAAGGTTTGTTAGAGAATCCAAAATAATGGACAATATTTCTCTTCTAAATCATGGTTTGACAATTGGTCCTTTGAAAAGAAATGTGTCCCCTTTTTCTGTAAATAATTTTCTAACTCTCTTGCACTTCTGCTGTTTCATTTCCCTCTTGCTCCCTCATTTCCCCCCTCCCTCTCTCCCTCTACCCTTTATCTCCCTTTCTCTCTCTTTGATTTGTGGTGTGTGTGTGTGTGTGTGTGTGTGTGTGTGTGTGTGTGTGTGTGTGTGTGTGTGTGTGTGTGTGTGTGTTTGTATGTGTGTGAGAGAGACAGAGACAGATACAGGTAGAGATGGTCTTTGGGTTTGAAATCAGTGCCTGGATGCTTTCCCTGAGCTTTATTTTTTCCCTCAGGGCTAGCTCCCTACAAATTGAGCCATAGCTCTATTTACAGCTTTTTAGTGATTAATTGGAGGTGAGAGTCTCATGGAATTTTCTGCTTGGGCTGGCTTCTAACTAGTATCCTGAAATTTTAGCCTCCTGAGTAATAGGAGTATAGTCATAAGCCACCAGTACCTGACTTCCCTTGGATTTCTATTGATGTTTATTAATTATAAGTATTGCGTTTGATTGGGATCTTTTCATAAGGGTTTATAATGTACTTTAATCAAATTCACCTCCTCATTATGCTCTCTTTTCATCCCTTCTCTCCCATTCTTTTCCCCTAAGAGTAAACGATGGCCTTGTATACTAATTTATGTATTGTCTACAGATTTTCAGTTCACATGAGTAGAGAATCTTGGCTAAGGTGGTTTTATAAATTGTTTAGTCTCTGTCATGTGTCAAAAACATTTGATGAAAATATACAAGCCTAATGCTTTCTATACAGTCACAATTAGATTTTTTATTTTCAAGAAGCCAACATTAACTCTTTATGAAAATTCTGGGAACATACCATACCACATGCAGAGGTGCACGTGCACACACACACACACACACACACACACACACACACACACACACACACACGTAATTTGCTAAACTCCAGTCATGACATCCAGGTCTTGTGCAAGTCTATCAAGTCATTACTCTAGTTAAACAGAGTGTTTCTACAACTCCTAAGATTATCTGCTATTTTGCAGAATAGTTCTGCATATTTTTACTTCTGTCTATCTGTAAAACCCCACATCTGAATTAACATTTTCTTGCCCTAGATTCTTCAAATAAGTAAAGAATTTCTAATCCTTAGGAAATAGCTGTGCATTCAATTAGGTTTTTCTACAAATCCACATGTTCTTTTGGTACTTACATAGAAATATCATTAATTGTTTCTGGAAATGGCACACTTGAATACAATTTTATCTGTGTGCAGATTTCTTAGGTGGATGGTTAACAATACTGATTTATATGTGAGAAAATAGGAAAGTTTCCCTGCTGTCCTCTACAGTGTAGGTCCTGTCTGTGTGATATTTCATTGTCACAGCCATCTCTGCATTTTTAAATCCATTTCTCATATACCTTATTAGTTGAGCTATCTCTTTGTCTATATATTCAAATGAACTATAGAGGTTATTAACTTGCCCTTGGCAAATAGATTTATTTTTCAAAGATAAATGCTTTTGTAAAGTTAATGTGTGACAGTTTTATTACAAATTGTAAATAGGATGCCCTGGCAGATTTTGATGATAGCCATCACTAACTCATTTGGGTCCTTATTAAGTTTCAAGCCTTCATGTTTGTGGGTATTTTCTTCCTAATCATGAGTGAGTCTAGTCTGCTCATTGTAGGCTTTAAATTTTAGTGTCTGGTTCCAATAATTAGCTCCTTAATTAATATCCAGGTCCTTTACAATTTGATTATACTATCAAACATTAAATCATTTGTGTCTATTTGTCTTTGTACTTTTTCTTTTCTTACATGTTTCATGTTCCTTTCTAGTTACAGAATTTCTGCAAGTGACAACTCTGTAAATGCATCTCCATCAATAGTTTAAATTCCAGTGAAATAATAATCTTCTCAGATTATACATGATAATAAAGGATTATAGTATAATAGTGAACTGTTTTATGATTCTTAATAATCAAATAGGTTTAGTATTAAAAATGACAGCTCTATCATTGATTGATATTTGCATTCTTTACCTTATGCATAGTAATTTATCCACAGACCTTTGTACCTCATCTATATGATGGCACCATAGAATACTGCTATCCTAGGGCTAGTCTGATAACTCACTGAGATTTTATTTCATTATCAGAAATTCAATAAGACTGAATACATATTAATAACTACCATTGAGAAAATACTGTTGGAAGTGGTGATGTAGCTTAATTGGTAGGGTGCTTGCTTTGAGCTGAAGAGCTCAAGGACATCACCTAGGCCCAGAGTTCAAGCCCTATGACTGACAAAAAAAGAAAGAAAGAAAATACTGTAAGCTACAGACTATAATTTTTCTTAATAGTGTATATTAGGAGCCATTATTGACTAGGTGGTTTAAACATCACAAATTCATTTTCTCATATGTCTAGAAGATGGAAATCCAAACTCAGACCCACAAATTTAGGTTTCTGTTGACTTATCTCTTTCCTAGAAGTTACTTGTCATTGTGCCCTCACACAACCATTCTTCTATGAATTCATGGGACAGAAAAACCTTCAGTCTTCTTTAATTTTCATGAAGGCACCAGTCCCATTGTCTTAGATTTCTGCACAATTCAATTTCTGTATAAAGGTTGTGGCTCAAATTCCTCACATTAAAGTTAGGGTGACAATATATGAATTTGTACATAGATATACACATTAATCCATAATGCAAGCTAATAGTATTTAAAATGAATTTTTCTCTCTTCAGTTGAGTTAAGCATATTGTCTTTAAAGCATAAATTTGAAGTACATTGACAATTTATGTAACTGATAATTTAAAAAAATGTAAATATGAAAATCAGAAAAATTAGAATGATTCATGGCATAGGCACACATCTAAAACTTTCGCACATTTGTACTTAAAAATAATGCTAATCTATTGTCTGTTTATTGGCAAGAATTGAAAGAGAAATTAGTTTACTTTAATGGTTTCATGAAAACTCTAACGAGTATTTCCCCATTTTGACAGTAAGGTTTTACGATGTCAAATTCTCACTTCTTGAAACTCTTTCTGCTCTGGTTTCCATGGCATCCCTTTCAAAGTTCATTTCTTTTGAAGTAATCTAAGTATATATGAACCTAAATTTTTCCCTGGGCATTTCTTAAAGGATTTTTGTCATGATTTATCCTTTCTTCTCCTTCCTCCTCCCCCTCTTCCTCCTCCCCCTCCTCCTCCTCCCCCTCTTCCTCCCCCTCCTCCTCCTCCTCTTCCTCCTTCTCTTCCTCCCTCCCCCCCCCCTTCTTCTTGGAGGTGGTAGTGGTGATACTAGGCCTTAAACTCAGTGCCTCACTGTTGCTAAGCAGGCACTCTGCTGTTTGAGTCATGCATCCAGTTGCATTTTTTTGGTCGGTCGTGGGGCTTGAACTCTGTTCCTGGGCGCTGTCCCTCAGCTCTTCAGCTCAAGGCGAGCACTCTACCACTTGAGCACAGGGCCACTTCCAGTTTTCTGGTGGTTTATTGGAGATAAGAGTCTCACGGACTTTCCAGCTCAGGCTGGCTTTGAATCACGATCCTCAGATCTCAGTCTCCGGAGTAGCTAGGATTACAGGTGTGAGCCACTGGCGCCCAGCCCAGTTGCATTTTTTTTTAAACATAAGTAACTTTCAGATAGGGTATTACATTTTTACCTGAGGTCAGCCTCACATGTCACACTTTAATATTCCTCCACAGGCCTGTAGCTGGAGCTACAGAAATGTACCATCACACCTGACTTATTTCTTGGGATGAATTTCACCAATATTTTTGAGAAGGGAAAAGCCTCAAGCTGCAATCCCTGCTACTTGAGTGGCTGGAAAGTCACTTAGGCCTGATGGCTCCATTATTAGCACACAGTACTATTCTAACCCATATATGTACTCACTGTAACTTATAGCTCAATGAAAAAAAATGGGCACTTGCAATGAATAAATAAATTACCATATTATTATCTTTCATAAAACCTAAAGAACCCATGCTGAAACGCTCTCAAACTTTGGGAAATGTCTTACCTTTTATAGTTCTTATGCACAGGAGCATGTACTTAATATTTTCTGGTGTAGATTTCACACTTGCTTTTCACACTTGCTTGTATTTATAACATGAAAACCAATTATTACCTATAAATTTGTCCTACGTTTGAAAATTCAAACTATATAAATTTCAAATCCCCTACTTAGGCATCTGAGAGAGGAAAATCATGAATCTGAGGTTACATAGTTGATCTTGTCTCAAAAAATGGGAAAAAATGAGAGAAAGAAGAAAGAGAAAGGAAGAAAGAAAAGGGAAAGGGAGGAAGGTAGGAAGGAAGAAAGGAAGGTAGGAAGGAAGGAAGGAAGGAAGGAAGGAAGGAAGGAAGGAAGGAAGGAAGGAAGGAAGGAAGGAAGGAATTGATTATTAAAGTACTGAAAGAGTTTTAGAATAATGCTTATTGATGTGAAATTGTGTTCCAGGGAGATTCTAGATGCATTCTTATTTTTCTGGAACAATCATGTTTTTGTTCCAGGGAATCTCAGTAAACAAGTTCTTGTGTGTCAGTTGCTAGGGAAGATCTAAGAAAACTGTGCATTTTAAATTTATGTTTCTTCTCTACCTAGAATTTTGTTTCTTATCACAATATTTTACTATCAGCATTAGTATGCACACTGCTAAGGATCTGCACTATAACCATAGATAATCTTAGTCTCTATGCTGAATCAAAGAGTAATTTAAACCTTCAAGTTTTAGACAGTTTCCATGCTCTGGTGATAAGAGAATGAACTCCTTATAAACTATGCTTTATTAAGTAGACATCACACTGGGTTTGAATTCTTTCTCTTCCATATTAGTTCCTTCTACTCCTCTACTGCTTTAACATTAAATTTTTCTACTCATTGCTTGGATAAAGTTTTAGAATGTGTCTTACTCAGTAACCTGCTTCAGCTTCTGTGCTCTCTGATGTGTGTAAGAATGGTAGAATGATTTAGTAAATTAAATCATGCCTACAGAATAGTAGATCTACCCTTTAAAAATTAATGAAAGTACCCAGTCAGTGAAGGAGGAATGAACCAGCACTGATTTCATACTCAGTCTCTCTAGGCAATGTGGAGTAGTTAAAAGAGCAGTGGAATATAGTATGGAAAATTAAATTCTACTCTGAGATATACAAGGAGCTTCAGATTCACAAACACTGAGCGGGAAATAATAGCAACTCATCTGGCCCTTCCAAGAAGTTTAAATCATGCTGAACTGGAGGCTTATTTTGCAACAGTTGACAGATTTTATACCTATGTAGAATGTTGCAAATTGTTTTTGTATTATTTATCTTAAGTAAGTTGTTGCAAATGGTAAGTAGTTCATCATTTTGAAGGTTTTTTGTATAGATTTTTTTAAGTATGTTTATATCAACATGGAAATGAACCAAGTGTTCAAACACAAAAACAAGAACAAAAACAGAAAGAAAGTGACTAGATGACTATCAGGAATTCAATGAATTGTCTTCTCCTTCTTTGACTCTAAGAATTTGACTCAAGACAAGGATTAAAGGTAGTAACTCAGAATGTGTTTGAATTTAGCCTTACCTGACTGCCATCTTTCAATACTGTTAGGAAGTACTTACTAACTGAACAATGAGACATACAAGACAATATAATGAAAACAAACTTTACATCTTTGGTTGCAGGAGAGGGAGGAGTTGAAGAGGTGGGGAGTGAAGGGATGGTGGGGAAAAACAAAAGAGAGGGTAACAATGACCAATAGGAAATGTACTCATGACCTTACTCATATAACTGTAACCCCTCTGTAAAGTATCTTTACAATAAAAAAATTGTTAAAAGAATGGGACAGAATTGAAGAGCTGTCAGAACCAAGAGAAACATGGAATCCTAGAAAGTATCATCTCCCTTTTCTGGGAGCTACTGAGCTTTTGATACAAATTTATATATATTCAATAAAGCATCTGCTAGGTTTAAGTTAATAAGTAATGTCTATCACTGCAGAATTTTACAGATTAATCAATGAAATATATGAATGCATTTATTTGTATAAACTAATATTGCAGGGGGAGGATCAGGCGGAGGGCGGTAGGGGGAGTATGGGAATGGCTGGGAAGGGGAAACAAAGAGGAGACAACAATGCTTGATAAGAAATGTACTCGTTATCTTGCCCATGTAATTGAACTCCTCTCTGTATGGTATTTTCACAACAAAAAGAAAAAGAAAAAAACTAATATTGTAAAATATCTCATCCTCATTTTCTAATCTGTCCAATACAACTGTGTCTGTGCATACATCCATGTACTAAAGTCCAATTTACAGCACATTGGAATACATGACCCTCAAGCCCTGCTTACCTTATCTATTTGCTTCTTTCATTTCTCTCTTTTTCTCTTTCTTTTTTCTCTATCAGCCTCTCTCTCACACACACAAACACACATATACAAAAATAAATACCTGTGTGTTCATATACATATGAACCCACAACCTTTCTTCCATTGGAGTTAACTACAAAATCAATGTATATTTAGTTTGCTAATATCAGACTGATAATATCAGACTCAATAAATACTGGGTCTTAATATATTTAAGTTACTAGCCTTCTTGATGCTAACAGCCTTGTGTACAAAACCTAACAGGATTCTGACTTTTAATCTGCCATTCCTGTTGTCTCTGTTCTGAGATGTCATTGAAAATCAGAGTGTAGGGCTGGGAAGGTGGCTCAGCAGTCTTACCTTGCATGCATGAGGCCCTGGGTTCAATTCCTCAGCACTACATAAAGAAAAAAAATCAGAGTGTACTTTCTATGTCCATATTCTTCATAATCATTTTAGCTTTTTAAATGTCTGATATGCCCTGAAAATATAAATGTCTTCAACATGAAGAGAGAGCTGAGTGAAATTAATGCAAAACTCTTAATTTTTAGTAGTGGAAAAGGATAAAAATGTTAAAGTCTTGGATCAAATATTGTGCATTTTAAAACATGTTGCTTCAAACATGTTTGTAACAAAAGTAATTATGGTTCTCATTTTCTCTTCTATTCTGAATAAAGAAAGACTACTGAATACAAATGAGTTTCTAAAAGAAGAATCAAGGGAGACATGATGTCCACAACGCAGACTTCACTCTTACCCCACTTCTCCTCCCGTTCTGTGATCACCATTAGCTTTTTTATTAGGAGTAGTACATTTCCTCATCTTCTCAGAGCTATTGTTTCCTTGTTTGTCCCAGAAGATTCACTTGGCCACACTCATGGAAACCGATGTGTGTAGTACAAAGCAGGTACTCAATAAGACTTTTTTCTCTCTCTACCATGATAAATAGTGCCATGATCAAATAGTACCATAAAAATATAGAAAGGTTGCATAGACATTTAAAATGAAACAGCAAAAACTTTTAAAGATTATTAATCTACCAATTACTGAGATCATATATTCAATATCTGCCTCTGTTCTAAGTTCTCTGTGACTTTCACAAAACCATTGTACTCTATGACTAATATTTCTAATCTACTGGAGCAACAATCTCACCCATACTAACATTCTCTTATTTTAGTACTTCCTGGGAGAAATCCACAGGCAGCAGTGTTATCTGTTCAATCAGACGTTAGCTCATAATTAAAGTACATGAAACTGAATGTTAATTACCCCTTGTTCTTTCAAGATGTATTTTCTGGACATTCTGCGGGAGACAAATCAGAAAAATAAAATGAGGTTTGACATTTAAAATACACAATTAACTTTCTTTATTCCCCAATAAGAAATTGCTTTTATACAAGAATGCTGTCCTCTGAATGGCTTCTGGAGGCTTGGAGTATCCTGAATCAGTAACTCACAGAGCATATCAAAGGCAGTGTGCTTATAAAATGTAGAAACAAATTTTTTTAAAAAAAGAACTTAGTAGGTGAGATTTTTAAATTGTCTTTTTAATGGATATTCTCATTTCAATTAAAATCAAACATATATAACTTAACTACATGAAGGGATGCTGGTATCAGATAATTAACATATGAGTAAATCTTGCTGGCAACTTAAATAAGTATGTCTTTATTTCAGAAGAAAAAAAATAAAACCCCAAAGGGTGGTATAATTAAAGCATCAAAGCCAGTCTACGTTGGTTAAGCATGATGTCTTAGTTATAAGCTTGGAGTTAGAGAAATATCCTCAATCTGGCATTTCAAGTAAAATGAATTTGAAATTCAATACTGCTATTTATGGGGCAGAAATTGCCTTTCTGGCTGCATGTACAGTGTACTAGTCACGTGTGGCTATTTAAATGTGTTTGTTTGTTTACTTGTTTGTTTATTTTCTTTTATCCTTACTGGCATCTCACACTCCTGCTGGTTTTGTTACTCCAGGTTGGTGATTGACACCTGAGCCACACCTCCACTTACAGCTTTTCACAAGGTAATTGGAGATGAGTGTCTCATGTTATTTCCTATCCAGTGGGGCTTTGAGCCTTGATGATCAGATCCTATTGTCTTGAGTAGTTTGGATTACAGGCATGAACCACTGTTACCAGTTATTTTAAATTAAAATAACTAAAATTAAGTCTATTTCATTAGAACCCTATTTCAAGTTCTCAGGGAGGTACTTGTGGTTAGTAGCTTCCTGTGGATTGGAACAAGAGTAGAACATTTTCATCATTACACAATTTTCTATTGGAGTGTGCAAATCTAGAATTATTCCTTCTTTTATGCAAATGATAAAATTAAAACATTATCTTAATATTTCTACATTGAAATAAAATCTTAATATATTTGTTTAAAAGAACTATTTATAAGTTGCCAGATCATCCCAAGAATTTAATTCCTTGTAATTAAAGGTAATTGATTGTTGAACTATCATAGTATTTTAATTAAGGAAGACTTTAATTAAGGAAGAGATTTGAAGTATGATTGGTTGTTAATCTTATTGATAATCAGACACATGTTAACTAACTGAATTACAAGAAGGCTGTAATACTGTGGCTGTGGTGCTCTCAGGTCTCGATTCTACGTGCTTTATACATACTCTATTCAAATAAAGCATCTATATATGCAACCAGCCATAAACATTTTCAAGACTCATTAAAGAAAATACTAACTGGTAATATTAATCTTAATGTTTTTTATTAAATGTAATATGTGCAATGTATTAATATTTTTGACATGGGATGAAATTTTAACATAGAATGCATTTAAATGTTTTAGAACACTTTCAACTTTTCATATTGTACATTATCAAACTCTTGTGTTCACTGTGTACCTGGATATATTTCATTTTAGACAAGTCAAATTTCAAATGTCCAATGGCCACCTGTGGTATATGGTCCCGATGTTATACAACTTAAGTCAACATTCATTTCTTTACTTATTGAGCAATGTTCATTGAACATAGATGTACAAGGATGATAGGGTGAGCCATATAATATTGGCTGAAATATTTCTATGTTAAAAGATCTTTACAGGCAAAGACAAGAAAACAATGTTTACTCATTATTTAAATATTAATAAATGCTTCCAAAATACCCATTTTAATAGTGTAATAACATGTACAATTTGACCAGGAAAGAACTGCAACAGACATAGAACTGAAAGAACAGAGGGTATGCGAAGGAAGGGAGTCATCTATATTTGAGTGAATGTGTGTGTGTGTGTGTGTGTGTGTGTGTGTGTGTGTGTGTGTGTAAGGGATTGTTGAGGAACTGAAAGAAATGCACCATAAAGTTGTAGGTATCACTTGGTTCATGACAAAAACTGCTACCTTTGAGGTAAGGCAGCCTTATATTCTTACTCAGGTTATTATGATCTATTATACTCAATAATTTTTAACCACATATTGATGTAACAGAGAACCATGAATATAAAGTAAAAGGAACAGAATAATTAGAATTATTGTTAGTTGGGAAATATTAGAAGTCTTTTTTTTTTTTTTGTCTGTTGTGGGGCTTGAACTCTTAGCCTGGGCACTATCCCTCAGGTTTTCAGCTCAAGGCAAGTGCTCTACCACTTGAGCCACATTGCCATTTCTGGTTTTCTGAGTGGTTTATTGGAGGTAAGAGTCTCACAGACTTTCCTGCCCAGGCTGGCTTTGAACTGCGATCCTCATATCTCAGCGTCCTGAGTAGCTAGGATTACAGGCGTGAGCCACCAAAACCCAGCTTAATGTCAGAAGTCTTTAAGTGTCAGGGTGCTTACTAATACCAAAAGTCAAATTACATTCATTAGTAATAAAACCATTACAAATTACCGATATTATGGTTTATAAAATGATGTTGTAGATCCTGGAAATGAATAACATTTATAGGGAAATAATGAATGCCAAAGTATTTTATTCTCTAAGCTGTTTTTTATTCATATATATATATATAAGGTTATCAATTATAGCATTAGTAAAACTTACCAATAGATTTGTTGGGTTGAATGTTTTTTATCCTCAATCACTACTTATGAGTAATTAAATAATAATCCTAAACCATTTAATTGTCTTCTGATTTAAAGTTACCCTTGTCTTTTAATAGGAAGCTTCCTGACTTCCAATGATTAACCTTCAACAACCTTTGTATATGCATTCCTTCTGACTATATAGAGAATATTTTATCCAAACATAGTCCTTAATTTTTATTAAAAGGTAAAGTGTAAAATGTAATATAACAAGGCTCTCCTTTGTAACTATTGGTAAAGTTATATTTCTTTATGTTTTAACAAAATCTGCTACAGAGCAATTATAACTGAATAAAAAAGTAGAAATTGAGATGAAATTAAGCTTCATAGGGAAGGAAAATTATTATGAATGAGTTGAGAGATAGAAGATCATTTCCCCAAAGTTCTTCATTTAAAAGAAAGTACAGAGTATGGTATTTAAGTAATGGTCATACTTATAAATAACTGGAATAATTACAATTTTGCATTCCAATGAATTAGACAAAAAACCTTTAAATCCTTCACAGTTGGTAATTATAATTGTCTAAATAATTACTTCTGAAACAGAATTTCAGTAAATTTCCCCCAAATAATTCACTCAGTTTCTCTTAAACTATTAAACTTTACCCTACCATATCAAGTCAGTTGACATTGAGACAAACAGTTTTGAAAGCTCCACATAATAACAGAACAGAGGAAAACACAAGGTTATCCTGGCATTTATTTTTAAAAGATTTTCCCCAAATAAAAGTTAGAAAGCATCTGGAACCTGTCATTTTGTGATGATGGATCTGAGCAAGGAAACACATGTACTTGTCAGAAACAAAAATAGTTCTAAGTTGGCAATCTGACTGCCATCAGATAGTTTTTGTTTTTTTCTTTAAGGTGGGGAATGGAGGGATTGTATGAGAAGTAGAGGGGAAAGCCACTGATTTATTTTGGAGAGAGTGTGAATTCCAGTAATCCTCTGTTATGGGTTTACTGATTGAGTTGCATCCCCTGTGACCTTAAGCCCACTGTAAGCCTCCATCCCCTTCCTACGCAATGCCTTGGAGGTAAAGATGATTTCATGGATATCTATATGTTCTGAAAGTGGGATGCAGAGTCTTCCAATTATTCAAAAAGAAGGTATGAACTTATTGATAATATCATAAGTAACAGTAAAATACATACAGAAAAATACAACAAAAATTATAGTATATAAACATTTATGTAGATAGATGTGTATATATGCCTATGTATGTCCAGGTGTGTGCATAGGAGAGGAACATACAGAAAGTTGTGTGTGCATGTAAAAGAAAGAGAGAAGGAGAGAGAGAGGTTGAAAGAGATTTTTTTCTTATTTTGGAAAGCTTCCTGAACTTCTCCACTCAATTATTTTAACTTTAGGAAAGATTTCAAAAGAAATTGAACTTGTATAGGTCTTTTATCCAAATTCATATCAGGCATTAACACTGTGGATCATGTTCGGAAATATATATCTCCAAATATTTCTGTATAATGACATCCTTTTCTCAAAGTTTCTTTCTAAAAAGATCTCTCAATTGTTTCTGACATTGAGTTGTCTACCACATAGGTGACTAAAAAATGCCTGGTCACGTTGGTTGCCATGCCTCATCATGACTTGAAATGACTCTTACTCTTTAATCAGGATTACATAAGAAATTACCGAGAATTACCATTAGAACCTAATATTTCTATTATTTTTTTTCTTGCTTTAAAAGTATTGGGGCCCAAATCTTGAAGTCAGGTCCTTACACTTGCTAATTTCACACTGTACTACTTGAGCCATACCTCTAAAACAGCATTTTGCTAGTCATTTCTAATACAAAAATCTCACTTTCTGACCAGACACCCACCTGAGTGACGGTATGATTAGTTGAGCCTTCCTGAAGTTGCTGGGATACAGATGCTTGTGACTGCAACCAAGTTCCTCCCATCAAAATGAGACTTTGTGAATTTTTCTTTTGGGCCTGACATTGTACAGTGCTCCTCCCAATTTCAGCAAAGCATATATCTTGGATAACAAATATCTAACATTGAACCTAGCTATCAATTAAGTAGGGGGTCTTGAAAACTTTTCTGCCCAGATTGGCCTTAAACTACAATATTCCCAACTCACTTCCCCCACCTCAAGTATCTAGGATTACAGACATGAGCCACCCTGCCGATTTTAATGTATCATTTAAAATGCACCTTAATTTCTAGTATAATAGGAAAATATATGAATATATGAAAAACCCCAAGAGAAGTTTCCTTAAAATTGAGCCTTTAGATTTATGTTATAAATATTAAATGAGGAAAGACAGTAATTATTGCATCCCTGATATGTGATATGAATTCTATTTAATATAAAAAAGTGAAATAATACAATTTAGGAAAGTTACCATTCATACTAGTTTTTCATTCTTTAGCTACCTAGAACAGAAGTGTTCGATATTTCTAGACATATGAGTATAGGATGATTTTCTACTTATAATCTGTAAAGAATTCCATAGATATCAACACAACAAAATTTATTTTAAAACGATAAATGCTATACTAAGCTAATTTTGTCAGTGATTTCTATTTTAAACTTGACTGGATCCTTACCATCATATATCAAAAGTATTCCTTGATTACAAAAAAGAACTTCAAAATTAAGATGGCAGGAAGAATCCTTAAATTTGGCATATCAGTCTTGGCATTGAATCACATTAGAGTATAACTCATTTTTTCCTCATTTGTGAACCCATTGTATAGCATTTGTTTATCTCTGGACTATGACAGTTTTGCTACCTGACTTTCTCATCTTGACTTGTCATTCTCTGAAGTAATGTAGAATCTTATCTTTTATCTAATTCAGGAGTATAAAAATACATCTCTATCTTCATGACTGTTTTTCCACCTCCCTACAAACTCAACTTTTAAAACACCTTATATATCCTCACTGCATTTGTAACATATTAATACTGACTGATTTTGTGATATATGAAGGTTCCTTGCTTGGTGTATCAGTTAATATTGCAAAATTAACATGAGTGCCTTAAAATTACTAGCACTATAGGCTAACTGTATTATAAGGTAGTTTTTTTTTGTTTTCTTTTTTCTCTTTGTCAATGTACTTACCAAAGTACTTCATAGTATTTAGTGAAAAAACATATTCTTGCTGTTCACTGGACTTTGGACACCTCTCTGGACTTTTGGAGACCTCCAAATTCATATAATGAAAACGTACCCAGCCTGGGTGACTGCATCTGTATAGCCTTTAGGAGATAATTAGGGTAGTCAAGAACTAAATGAGTTCCTGATGGTGGGACCATTATCTATCTGACTGTAGGAAAGAAGAAAGATCTCTCACTCTCTCTCTCTCTATTTCATCTCTGTCTCTGTCTCTCTTTCTTTCAACCTCTTTTCATATGAGACATAAAAGGAAAGGAGGCAGTATTTAAGTCAAGAAAAGAAATCAAATTAACCTCATCTTGATCTTCTACTTTCCAACATCCAATTCTATGAGAAATACATTGTTGCATTTGAAGCACACAATTAGGCTCTTTGTTTTGGCAGCCAGAGCTGACAAATACACTTGGTCCTTTTCCATATTTGAATTTAGATCCTAATCTAGATCTCTCCCAAATCTCTGATCCCAGTGCTCATTTTTGTTTCTTGTCAGGAATAGTTTCAACCCCAATAATCTTAGCCACTTTTACCTGGAATATCTGACAATTGTATTCAATTTGAGAAGACACTAGTTTTTTGTTTTGTTTTTTTAATTTTTTATTGTGAAAATACTGTACAGAGGGGTTACATTTACACAGGCAAGGTAATGAGTACATTTCTTATAAGGCATTGTTGCCTCCTCCTTTGTTTTCCCTTCCCACCACCACCACCCCTCCTCAGGCCAAAGTTGTAAAGTTCGTTTTTCCACATAACAACTTGTACATCTCATTGTTGCAATGGGTCCACCTGTATCCCTATTTAAACTGTTTTTGCCCTTCCCCTCCACAACTTATACCAACATCAAATATAATGAAAGCAGGGGTTATACTGTGAGGGAGGGACATACAAAGCAACAAAGAAATCATCTTATAAATATGTTAGAAACAATTGCAAGAAAGAAAAAAAAGCATTTGAATACTTATCTTGGGGTTCATTTCACCTAACATCAACTTACCTGACCTTTTCTGCTTGTCTCAGACATATACTAGTTATTGCAAATAAGGGAAACCATGGGACCTATTTTTCTTTGGACCTAGCTTACTTCACTTAATATAATTTTTTCCAAGTCTTTCCATTTCACTAGCCATACAACAGACAAGGGTCTCATATCTAAAATATACCTGGTATTCAAAAAAATTAAATCCCCCAACAACAAATCTTCAAAGAAACAACTGCCCAATAAATAAGTGGGCTGAAGACTTAAAGAGAAACTTCTCTGAAGAGGAAAGAAGGATGGCCAATAGACACATGAAGAAATGCTCAACCTCTCTAGCCATAAAAGAAATGCAAATCAAAACAACATTGAGATACCACCTCACCCCAGTTAGAATGGCAAAAATCAAGAACTCTAATAACAACGGATTCTGGAGGGGATGTGGACAGAAGAGAACCTTACTTCATTGTTGGTGGGGGTGTAAACTTGTTCAACCACTTTGGAAAGTAGTATGGAGGTTCCTCAAAAGACTTCACATAGAGCTCCCCTATGGCCCAGCAATCCCACTTTTGGGCATTAACCCAAATGTTCACAAACAAGACCATACTAAAGCTACCAGCACAACTATGTTTATTGAAGCATTATTTACCATAGCTAGGATATGGAACCAACCCAGATGCCCTTCAGTAGATGAATGGATCTAGAAAATGTGGTATATATACACAATGGAATTCTATGCCTCCATCAGAAAGAATGACATTACCCCATTTGTTAGACTCTAGTTTTTAACAATTCATCAAACATTCTTTCTTTCCTTCAGCATCTGGTAAAAATCAGGCCACTCGGTATTTAAGTAGATAGTATTTTCTTCTCTAGATGTAGTAAAGATTCAGTCATCACATGTCTAAGTGTGATAAAGGTGGTTTTCTTATTTTCTGTTAATGTGAGTGTGTGTTAAGCATAGCTCTTAAACTCATTTCCCTCATTTGGTGTACTAATTGTTCTTCTTTGAATCTTTGTGAAGCCTTGTGACAGATGTCAAGAGAATGTTTCTTGCAAGAATAAGTGAAAGTCCATCTACAGACAGGAGCCAACAAAATAGGCCTACGATAACCTATGTTTTGGAATTCTAGGAAGTCATTGGAAGCATATTTGAGCAGAAAAGTTTTGGAATGCCCTGGTTACATTCTGATGGTTTAAACAAGGATGCACTCTGTGATACAACCATGTATGTGGGTCTGTGTATGTTTGGGTTTGTTTATAGGCAAAATAAAATAAGAACAATTTAAAAGCAGACATTTGAATTTTCATTATTGTGATCTCATCACTTATCCAACAAATTTAAGATAATAAAGGTAATTTGCAATGTTTTAAACAATCCATGTTGTAGAGTATTGACAGGATCCTTCACAATACTTTTATACCCAATCTAAGTTATTTTCCTACTACCATGTTGAAAACAACCTACTTACTAGGTCTAAGGTGGCTCCGAGTTCTAACCTGCAATATTTAATTTGCTCACATCACTTCTGTTTGTGGATAAATGAAATAATTTTGTAGATGTCAAATTCTATTCCTGTTATTTTCCAGCTTTCAGATATAAGTAGTATTTTCTGCCAAAAATTCTAATTTCCAAAAGTAGGGTTCTTTTCTATAACATATTGTAAAGAGCCAATTTATTTCAGTACCAAACATTGTTCACATATAATAAGGAGGGCATGAAAAGATTGTCCCCGCTGTGTGTGAGGTTGTGAGCAGAAAGAATTGTTTCTTAGGCTGATACAAAGTTTCAAAGACTGTATAGATTCTGGACTATACCTCTCTGGAGCTCACCCAAGGCCAAGCCCCTAGAGTGTACTCAATAAATATTTAATTGAATAGACTGTTGTAAAACTCTCCAATATTCATCTTTAAAGTTACATTATGTAGTGAACATTCCTGGCTACCTCCTTGACACCATTATGTCTTCATTATGCTTGGAGTTTCTTGTGAGAATGGTATTTTATACCCTTTTTCATTGTATCAAAGCAAACTATGGTACATTGAATAGATTATTTGCCTGCACAGGATTCATAATTGTATTCCTAATTTTTGGGTTGTAGGCTATTTTCTAAGAGTCCAGCAAACCTACTCTGTGCAGGTTTTACTCTTTAAAAATATGGTCACCATTTAAAATGTCAATCTTAAAGACAGAAATAGGAAATAAGAAGTTTTGTATTGCTAGACTATTATTCTCAATTTTTGAGAGTGGCACGTGTTGATTGATTGACTTGAGAATCCTTCTAGCCTTGTCAAAATTCTCCTGGATGAATTCAGTGAAATAGTAAGTCCAATACTATGACACTGGGCATTTAAACCTCCTTTATGAACAGCTACTTACCACAAATACATATTTATAAATATAATATATAAAATTTGTTTGTAGTTAATTTGTTTTCTAATGGATATTGCTGTTCTTTTTTTCTATCCTATTGGATTTTTAAAAAGTTGGTACTGAGTAAATCATTTTTTAGCTCTTTCATTTAAAATCATTTTTAGTGAAAATGAAGAAGTCATCAACATTTTTTTAATACTAGCTCACTCGTGAGCCTACCTTGATGAGTGATAATTCTTGCTGAGTATCAGGTCCTATGTTTAGTTTCCAAGGCTCCCAGCAATAGCAGCAAGCAATCACATTGCAGATTATTTCACATCTCAAGTTTAAGTGCATGCTGTGCTTTGCAAAAATCTTCCTAGGAAAACATAGATATTTATGCTTATAGTGCCACCTTGACTGTCAGCCCGAGGGCATAGGATAATAAGGAGCAAGTTGAGCTTTCATGCCTTCTATTCTTTCAAATGACTCTTCAATGAGGCTTGTGTGTATGAAAAAAGAAAACCCTACCCAAGCTGTTTTTAGGATAGATCTGAAATATTCCAACAGCAAATTTAAACAAAAGGAATGTGTTCTCTTATAGACAACATTGAACTCCAGTTAAGAGAAGCTCTGTATTGCAATAATTCATCCAGACATACACTGTCTTATTAGCTAGATGAGATGAACATTAAGGAATAGATAGAATTTTTACCTGTGTATGTAAGCATTTATTTTTCTGAACAATCTCATTTGTGATGAGAACAATTATTGTCTATTCTCCAAATTTTAAAATTCTTATTTTCTTTATTGTTCTCTTCTGCTTTAAAAAGAATTTTCTACCTCAAACTCAAAAAATTCAGCTTTTCTAAATAAGATCATTCTTAAAACATGTATATTGACTTATATGGATCTTTACTCATCTAGCAACACAGAATAGCTTCACTTAACACTCTTCCAAGAGGATATTTCTGAATTTCTGTCACCCAAGTCCCATTTAAAAATTTAATAAGGAGAAGCATCACGTTTGACACCGTTTCTGAAGGATCACTTTCAAATCAGGAAATGCCAAGTTTGGGTATACTTTTGGCCTCCATGTCACTGAATTCAAGAGTTCTAAAATGCTATCAGCCAAGGTACAGGGTTATTTTAAAATAAGAAATATTTCTAAGAAACTTGATTTAGGATAAAAATAGCTATAAGAATGTTGAAAAATCATTTTACTTATATGTAGTCTTCTTAATGCAAGTCTTATGAAAGTTGGATTACAATCAGTCTTTCCTTCCTCCCTCCCTCCCTCCTTCCCTCTCTCTCTCTCTCTCTTTCTTTCGTTCTGTCTTTTTCTATCTACTCCTTTCTTTTCTTTCCTTTGCCTTTATTTTCATTCCATTTGTATCAGTGAGGATTCAAGAGTTAATGCTTCATCCACTCTTCAACCAATGCTGCATTCCCCTGCGTGTATATCCTTATGGTATTATTATTATTATTGTCACCATTATTATTTAAGTGGTACTGTGGTTTGACCTCAGCACCTCATGTTTATTAAGCAAGTACTCTACTTTTTCAGCTAGGCCTGAGCCCTTATGGCTTTAGTTATGTCTTCTTGGAAGATCCTGTTGTATTTTTTTCCAGGACGGTTCTCCTCCATTTTCTTCCTACATAGCTGATATAACACATATATACCAGCAGACATGGCTTATCTATTGACACGGGTTTTGCCAAAGTTTTCCTTGACTCGAGCCAAACTGCTACTTTCCTGTTCTTTGTCTTCTAAGTAACTTGGAATACAGGGGTGAGCCAATATACACCTAACAGAGAAAACTTAGCAATTGAGCTAATATTTAACATAATTTCTTAAGGTCAGAAATTCATTTCTTTTGAGAAATTTATATCTTTGTGTTTAATTCTCCCATGGTGATTTGATTCTTCCTTGAGTGCAGAATACTCCAGGGAATGGAACTGTATAAAACTGTATAAAAAGTTCTAAGATATATGTAATCATTGTAACCTGCTTAAGCCATCTTCCACTGTCTCTTTCAGTATATGGCTGATAGATCTAATAGATTCATTTTATGAAATAACTGACATTATACATTCATTTTTATCTTCTTGAGTCATTTATTTAGTCCACAGTTTTCCTAATGAGCATAGTATGCTGATGAGAATTTATATATTTCTCAGATGCTTTCTTAAAAAAATAGCATTTTATCATTAGATACTGTGGCAAAAAAAGAAAAAAAGAAATCCCTGAAAACTGTTGATCATTTCAAATTTAGCTACTAAATTTAATTTGGTCTGAAGGAGCCTGACCTTTTTCTTCATTTAATTCTTCATCTGTTTCCACCTCATCATGCACATTGGCATTTCCCCCCAAGGTCTAACTGTTACATTTTCATGCCTGTCACAGTCAGGTTTCAGGAATATTCTTGAAGTTTTCTGTAAGAGTCCTAAACTCTTTCAAGGCACATCAAACCTCCATTTAATCTCACTGTAGAAACTAGTCCTTTTTGTTTTTCTGTTGCTCTGTTGACAGGCTTTTAGCAAATCATTTTTGTACTACAAGCCTATCAATTCCATCATGCTTCCTGCATGATTATATTTGGAAAAGTAATATTTGAGTCCAGTGACAAGTCTATAAAATAACAACCAAGTTTAATAAGAGATCATGTCAGCTGCTGTGGAGCAAGGAGTGCTTTCTTTGTTCACAACCCAGTGTTTGATTGTCTTCTGTACCTGAATTGTTCTATTGAACAATTTAAGTAGTCCCTTACAGGATACATGCTATATAGATAAAATATATCTGAAGGTTATCTAAGTTATAATGGTTCTTACCCTCACATAATTATTCTTTTTATAGAAAATTGATTTGCCTTTTGCAAATGACTAAGTGTAAGTAGTTTAAGCACATTAATTTATTTATAGTAGTGAGATTCTGGTATGATTTGAAATTAAAAGTAGCATAAGATTTACTTTTTCAAACTCATTAGAAGCTAAATACTTCAAAATTTTTGATCACTATCAGAATAGGAGGTAAAGAGGATAAAATCATAGATTTTTATCCCTGATACATATTTATCTTCTAATACATCTGGTATCTTATTACACATTCATGAATGCTTAAGATATTAATGGTAAGTATCTCAAAAGGTAGCAGAAAATACAAATCTATATACCCAATACATTTTCATTTTTACAGCAAATACCATTTCCTAGAGAGAGGGTATGAACAGAAGATTTTCTTTTCCTATGTGTATGCAAAACTAAAGATAGGTGGACCCATTGCAACAATAAGATGTACAAGTCGTTATGTCGAAAAATGAACTTTACAACTTTGGTGGGGGGGGAGGTAGAGGGAGGATTGGGTGGGGCGGAGGATGGGAAGGGGAAACAAAGGAGGAGACTACAATGCTTGATAAGAAATGTACTCATTATGTTGCCCATGTAATTGTAAACCCTCTGTACAGTATTTTCACAATAAAAAATATTAAAAAACTAAAGATCATATTTTATGCAAATGTTACAGTTCAAATGGAAACGTGTTGACTATTAAAATGTGATTTGAAATCTAATCAAATGATGAGTTTGACTTTTCCAAAATTGTCTTTAATTGCATTGTTTTTGTTTAAATAATTTTTAATTCTATTTTATTGTAAAGAAACTGTAAGAGAGATTACAATTATATCAGTAAGGTAATGAGTACATTTCCTATCGAGCACTGTTACCCCCATAGAGAAAGTTAAAGCAAATCTAAGGAAGTGGTAAACCTCCCATGTTCTTGCATTGGGAGGATTAACATTGTGAAAATGGCAATACTGCAAAAGGCTAGCTACA
The DNA here is from genome assembly GCF_024711535.1 of Dipodomys merriami. Taxonomy (NCBI): domain Eukaryota; kingdom Metazoa; phylum Chordata; class Mammalia; order Rodentia; family Heteromyidae; genus Dipodomys; species Dipodomys merriami. The sequence continues at coordinate 102,149,871 of NW_027203381.1, read as the reverse complement.
GATTCAGTACAATACCCATTAATATCCCAACCCCATTCTTTAATGAAATAGAAGAAGCAATCCAAAAATTCATATGGAACAATAAAAGACCCCACATAGCAAAAACAATCCTTAGTAGAAAGAACAGTGCTGGAGAAATATCCATACCAAACTTCAAACTCTACATAAAGCCATAGTAATCAAAACAGCTTGGTACTCACACAAGAACAGACCTGAGCACAAATGGAATAGGACTGTTTAAGTAATTTAAGTGGGATCTGCTCTACCTTTCAGTTCCTGTGTCATTTCTAAATGCTAATATTCCACTCTAAGTTCAAATGGATCTGTATCCACACAAAGTCTTTTCCTCAATATTGCTTAATGCTCTGCCTTTACTTCCACAGCACTTTAGATTTGTGTTAGGTTCTGCAAGCACGAGAATGAATACTACATAAGTATTTCCCTTAAACAATTCAAAATCAATAGAAGCTATACTGGTGCAAAGGAAAACAAATCATAAAGAGGTAGGCACCAGGCCCCCATGGATCATGCCTGTAATTCTAGCTACTCAGGAGACGGAGATCTGAGGATCACAGTTCAAAGCCAGCCTGGGCAGGAAAGTTTGTGAGACTCTTATCTCCAATAAACCACTAAGAAAACCAGAAGTGGCACTGTGGCTCAAGTGGTAGAGTGCTATCCTTGAGCTGAAGAGCTCAGGCCCAGAGTTCAAGCCCTATGTCCCACAAAAAAAAGAGGTAAGCAACAAAATAAATGTCACTTCCTATTCAAGGGGTGATATAAGTGCAGAAGGGGAGCATTCATCAGAAATTGAGGGAAATTTGTTCCCAAGAGATATCATCACTAAGGTGGAACTTTGATTGGAAGAAACAGGAGACGAAGTATAATATATATCCATATATAATATATCTTATATGTAACATATACTCTAAGTTTATATATACTTCTAAGTTCATATATGTGTGTATATATGACTTATAATTTGATTGTCAAACTGATTCTGTTAATGTTCCTACCTAAATCTTTATGAAATTGGACATATGAAATGATAAAAATTATTTCAAGACAAATAGCTTCCTTAAAATGAAGTTTGATTAAAGATCCATCAAAATATCCTAGCTACACAGGGAGCTGAGATATGAGGATCACAGTTCAAAAGCCAGCCCAGGCAGGAAAGCCCGTGAAACTATCTCCAGCGCCAGAAATGGAACTGAGTCTCAAAGTGGCAGAATGCTGTCCTGGAGCACAAAAGCTCAGGAACAGGGCCTAAGCCCATAGTTCAAGTCCCATGACGCTTGAAATTAAAAATAAAAAAGTTAATCAAAGGACAGTAAAATAAAGACTTAACTATTTTCATATCTTTCAAAACTGTTGAAAAGTATCCTGTATTATTCTTGAATTTTTTTTTTCTCCTATGGGAAGGTACATCATTCTAAAGTTGACTTTTCCCATAACTTGTCCACATCCATGAGAGGTCTCATGTTCTCGTTTAGAAATGGTTTTCCAAAGCTTCTCTGCTAAATACGTTAGAGTCTCTTACTATGGAAATTACACAAAGTTCCCAGGGGAATTTTACTTCATTTATTTTCATGTATATGTAAGAAGTATGATGGCATGTAAGCATAGCATTTAGCAACCAGAACCATGTGTTTAGGAATCTAATTCCATCCAACTATTAATTAATGGAGTACGCTGCACTTCTTACATCTACAAAATGCAGATAGGAATAGCATCTACTGCTTTGATTGTGAGGAGTATAGACTTCATATATAAAAAGCCAGCAGTCCCTGTCATAATATACTTACTCAAATGTTAGCTGCTGTTGTTTAAAAATGGTAATGGTTTCTTGCTTTAAAATGATCATTTATTTAAAAATGTCAAAACCCTGAGATAAATTTCCTTCTACATTTCTGCTTCCTCTTCTTAAAATCCAAATTTAGAGCCATCAAAAGTACTGTACACATATTTGCATTGCTCTTTTCTAAAAATTAGTCCAGTTTTTGACAATAAAGTTATCTGAAATCAAGCAAGTTAATTAAGGTGATATCAGTAGGTAGATGACACTGTGGCCACTACCATTACACAATGCAAGCAAGGAAAGTACTGCCTCTAACCTATATCTAAATCATGCATGTAATTGTTAGGGAGATATCCACATTTTACTACTATTCATTACAGAGGAACAGTTCAGTTAAGTATCTAATAAGTGCCTATTGTTGTTAAGGTAATTACCAACCTTCATAATAAACAAATATATAAGACAGACCTCTATTATTGTATAATACACATGTCTATATGAATGTCTATATTGACTTTTCATTCCATCTGTTTTGTACAGGCAGTATGGAAAACATGTTTTCTCTAAGTGAGCAACCCTAGGATTAAGTTCAAACTAAAATCAAAAGGAACAAGTAATCAATCAGATATTCTAAACAAGGAAGAAAAAATAATCCTTCATGAGATATAAAGAACTCTTTAGATACAGAAACATAATTTTTAGTTGTTTTAAAAGAAAATAGGGCTTATTTTTCTGCCTTTGTATTATCTCTAACAAAGCAATACATTTATAATCAAGATGTGAATATTTGTCCTCTCTCCATATAACCTGCAAGGATAATGATCAGATGAAAATGTTGGATGTATATTTGCAACCCAGAAAAGTTTTCTATGTCTTACAAAATGCCACTTTTGAAATACAAAATAGTTCCAATCTTGCTATATACAAAATAGTTCTAATCTTGCTATTGATATCCAATTCGGAAAAGTAGGTGCTCTTACAAACTTTAGAAAAGGAGTTTGCAAGTCCTGAAAAAAGTACCAGGTACCAGTGTTTCATGCCTGTAGTCCAAGCTATGCAGGAATTTGAGATCTGAGGATCACTGTTCAAAGCCAGCCAGGCAGTAAAATCCATGAGACCCTTATCTCCAATTAACTGCCAGAAAACTGGAAGTGGTGCTGTGGCTCAAGTGGTAGCTCCATAACCAACAACAACAACAACAACAACAAAGAAAAGACAAGAAAAGAAGATATGGAAAACCCCAAAAAATGCATCAAGACAAACCATATGGTTAAGAAATAACACCTTTCTTAAAACTAGACAATAGCAAATATTTAATGTGGGTTAAGTCATCTGCCAGTCCTGTCCTTAACACTCCAACCAAACACATCCACCCTATCCCAAAAGACTGACAATCTCCACCCAACATGTTGAGTCAGAGACAGTCACATATACCAAACAGTTCACTTGCTTCCAGTGCTTCCTCGTGGTTGGGAATTTGAGAAATCCATGTGACTAGGTGTGGCCAATAAAATATAATCATAAGTGTCACATGTGTTAGTCCACTTTGTATCAAATGATGAGATAGCTGAGATAATTACTTATAAAGAGAAAAGGTATTTGGGCTCATAGTTTTGGAGGGACCAATGCATGATTCATTTAGCTCTAATTGCTTTAGGCCTGTGGCAGGCAGGATATGATGGCAGGAGCAGACAGCAGAGCAGAAGACATGACCTCATAGCCAGAAAGCAAATGAGAGTGAGGTCTGCTGTGATTCAATCCCCTTTTACTGGGCTTCACCTCTTACAATGACAATGGACTCTCATAGTAATACCAGGAACCATTGTGAGGCATTTAGCCTCCAAATCACACTAACGTAGATTAATCCTGGACTGAGCAGTATAAAGTTTAAATCGACTTGTTCACATTTTTACTTCATAATGGCATAATGGAAAAAAAGCAAAACAAAAGCAAAGGCCAGTGTTTCAGATGATTTAGATAAGGGGAACTTAGGCTCCCGTCATGTTGGTTCCCTGAAACAAGGATAAATCCTTGCCCTAGAAGCCAGAAACTACCTTTGGTTTCTAGCCACTGTACTTGTGAGCAATTGCCCTCTAAACTATCTGAGTGCAATATGTGAAATCAAAACTGAGAACAGATAAAGAAAAACTTGGAGCAACAGAAAGTGTCGAGGCTCTTAAGTTGTGAGTTTATAATGTTGCAAATCAAAGGCAACTCTAACCCTACCAAACCCTGGAAAAGGTCTCTTGAAGTTACAGGAATGTACATTCCAGTCTATTTTTGACCAATCAACCAGGCACTTCACCTAATGCTTATGTTTCTGAAATTTACAAAAGCAACAACTTTTAGCAAATAATCTCACCCAAAACCGATGAATCAGCAGAGCAGAATCTAACTTTTACCTCCTCCTTCATTGAATTTAACACGTATGTTTTGACTCCTTCTCATCTGTTTGTATTCAATCTTGCAAAGCAATTTGAACTGCTTGCTCTGTTATTCCCTCCTGCATGTAGCACCTTTCCTCACTCTCCTGACATATAGACCTTCAGGGTGTGTATTAGTCTGGCCCTTTGGCCCTCTAGTGTCATTTTTACCTAGCAAAGGAAAAGTTTCCTGCCTGGGCTACTGTCATTTGAAGGAATAGGTTCAGTTTTTGATGGCAAAGTTTGATTTTTCTGAACCTTTATATTGCCCTTTAGAAGGGCACTCTTTCTAATTCTCATCATAACTCAGGTTAGCAGACAAGAAGCCTATCTGACTACTAAGACCTTTGACTCTCAGTGCATTCTAGTTTGTAGGATATTGCTAGTCCTGATTGCCTAAAGTTTAATTTCCTTCTACGTTGAGAGGGGTGTGATATCTCTTGTGGTTTTCCTCATTTAAAAACATGGTATCAAAATAAACAACTTCTACCCTAAAAGCAAAACTATTTTTGAACCCTTATCCCACAGATTTCAACCTTGCTAAAAACTTATAGATACAATTAATTTATATAGCAATACGTTAGAATTTTCTCTCTGTCTTTGTGTTCATCTGCATGCATGTATGTGTGTTCATGTATCAGAGGAAGAGAGAATTTTATGTCTTCAACAGCTTGAGAGTTAAAGGGGAACACATTTGAAATGTTTCTGTCAGCATATTGAAAGTTAGATGATTTCTATTCTGATTCTTTTTTTTAGTACATCTTTATTGTAAAAACACTGTCCTGAGGCTTTACAGTTACATGAGCAAGGTAATGAGTACATTTCCTATCAAGCATTGTTGCCTCCTCCTTTGTCCCCCAACCCTCCCGTTCTGATTTTGAATTTGCTAGTTTAATGATATATTTAATTTCTAATATCACTTTCAGTAAAACCTCATTTTTCTGAGCCTGATACCTAATTAATAAAGGAGACATCTAGTGTTGAGGTCAATAGAAAGGTAGAAAACTCTTTTGAAAATACTGCTTTACAATGTTTCTCAAATGAAAGATGGTTCCCAATGCCTATACATTGTGACATGTTCCAAACCTTCTCTTGCCAGGGCTCAGAGATAACATTAAATTTCTGTTGCCTAAAAAATTAGTGACCTTTCCAAACATGATTAAAATAAGAAATGCTTGCGTAGTATTGGACTATAAAGATCTTACAAAGATGTTTTCCCTCGTCGCCCTAAGTGACCTTGGACCCAACTCAATTCTCTTAACCTCTCACAGACAGCAAATACCTTCATTCAGAAAACACATTTTTATGAATGGAAGACTGAGAAACTTCTTTGTCTCCTAAAAGTTTCCCCATCTCAAATCCCTAGAAACTGTTAATACTACTTAATATCAACAAAGTAAAATTACATTAGAGATATTGAGATAAGATTATCCTCTACTATCTCAGCAGGCACTAAATCTAAATAAGTCCAGTTCAATGGCAATGTCCTCAGATATTTTGTAAAACATCAGACCAAACATTGTGACAATGGAAGCAGAGAATGGAGTATAATACAGTCCAATACAATAGAAGGGCCTAAGCAATGACAGGAACTTCCAAGGGGCCAAAAGAGGATTTTTCCTAGATCCTCTAGAGAAAGCATGGTCCAGCATACTGAGCACTAGATAGAAATTTCTGAACTTCAGAACTGGCTGTGAAAAAGTAGATTTTTTGTTATTTTAGACCACTAAGTTTTGGCCACAGGTTCTGGAAGCAACAGTAGTAACAATCCTATGCCTTTTCAGGTAACTCTCTCTGCCCTTCTTCCATTGGTAACAATGAGAATCCATCCTATCCCCAGAGCATTTGTTTGGATGTCATTTCCTTGCTGAAACCAACTCTCATCTTCCTCTTATAGTACTCTGGGACTATTAAAACACCTCTTAAGTATTCTACTATTTACCTTTCTATTCTGTCTTAAGTTTCAATTGGAATAATGGTAGAGATTCAGAACTGCACAAGTATTTTCTTTGTAGATATGGCTGTATGTCTTATCCACATCCAAGTAGAGTCTCTGCTGAGAAAACACACATGATACTATACTACAGTCTAACTATCCAAACCATTAGGTATTAATTGGAGGTCACTTTACTGAGTCAGTGTCTTAAAACCATCAGGTGATACCTTGAAGGCATAGGAGTAGGCCCGGGGAACAGAGTTCAAAGGCAGATATTTAAGTAGCATGGATAAAATCCCAGTTAAATTCTCCCAACTGCAAAATGGGGGGAAAAGATTACTTTAAATATTAAAATTATTTTAATCAAATTATTTTAATAACTTATCAATTAAGTTATTTTAATAACTTAACTAATTATATTCTATATTCTAGAATATAATTGGTTCATTTTAAAAACATTTATCTGCATCATCATACTTGTCATAATAAGGAGGCTATGAAAACACCTAAGAAGAAACATATCATCCGTGACATAATCTGAGGCACCAGCCTGAGTCATTCTGCATACATGTCCCTCACCCTCCAGTCAATTCATGCTGTTGTCAATCACACTGTGTCTGTGAGATAGTAGATGGGCTGCTCTTACTAGTAAGGATCCATGTTTTTCAACACATGGAGGAAATACAGCCCCCCTGTCCTTATACCAGTGAGAAAAGTATGTGTGCAAATAGCACTGTGGTTGTTGAAAGCAAGTGGCTTTGTCTTTCTGGAACTGGATTTCACGATGTGCACAAAGAGCGTTCATTGCACACATTTTGAATGTTTGTTCATCAATAGTTCTCTTTGGAAATGCCTTTCATCGTCACTCACACAGTACAAGGAACTCCACCCTCTTACTAATTCAGTAGTAAGAAACTACTGAACCACCTGAATGTTAATTGCTACTGTGTAGAATTATGTTTAGAATTATACCCATGTAACATGTATGTCATTTATTATATACTTGGCCTTCACAATTTTCTCTAAAAATGGTGCCTAATTATCTTTTTTCCAAAGCAGAAAATTATATTATTAGCTACAGTCTCAGGAACTGCATCTAAGAAAAATAAATTTTTAAAGATCAAAGTACTTTGGGAAGAAGAAAGCTCATCTTCTTTTCTTTAAAAGCAAGCATTAAAAATATATGCAATTCTCAAAGATTCTTTTGAGAAAAAAACAAGTAAAGGAATGTGTGTAGCAAAGAATTATTTGTTAATCAGGTGCTACAGTTTCTTTTTGCCTATTGTAACGTATTTTTAACAAGGAAGTAATAAAGAAGAGAAGGTACACAGGGCAGGGATGGCCCTGTGGGTTGCCGGACTTGATTCATACACAGAAAAGCTGCTGAGGTTATTATTTAGTTTATTACAAAAGTTGACCATCGGTGGTTGTCATCAGTATGTAGAGTTAGGGATCCTGAGGAGTCTCAGCTCAGTAGTCTCAGCTCAGGATGGAGATAGGAAGTCTCCTCTGAGCTATTTCATCATCAAGGAGCTGTAAGTGTGAGTCAATTCCTAGGTTACTTTATTTTCAAGCAAAATGCTATGAGCAATTCTATGTGCAAACACCTGCTTGCAGTCCTGGAAGAGTATGAAAGATGAGTGACAATGATTGCACAAGTGTGAAGAAAGAAGAAAACAAAGAATGAAGAAGATAAAAAGAAGGGGGGCGTCAGTGCTCACACCTGTATTCTTAGCTATTCAGGAGGCTGCAATCTGAGGAATGCAGTTTTAACCCAGCCGAGCCAGGAAACTTTGTGAGACTTTTATCTCCAATTAGCCACCAAAATTAAAAACAACAACAACAACAACAAAAACAATCCCCCCACAGATATGGAGCTGTGGCTCATGTGACAGAGCACTACCCTTGAGTAAAACAACTCAGGGACAATATCCAGGTGTCCCTCAGACCCCCCCACCCCCCAAAAAGAGAATAGTATTAGAAATGATGTCTTCAATTATGTCTTTAGAACAACAAGAAAGCTAGTTGTTGTAGAAGCTAGGAAAGAAAAAAAAAAGGGATTTTCTTCTAGATCCTCTACAGAAAGTATAGCCCTGCCTATTCACCTCTAGGAATCAGATTTCAGAACAGTGAAAGAATAAATTTCTGTTATTTTAGGCCACCAAATTTATGGTAACAGGTTCCCGATGCTACAGAATAGTAATATGAAATATTTAAGGCCTTGTTCAGGCAATTCACTCTGCTCTTCTTCCTCCACTGCTACAGAGGAGAATCCTACCCATGCCCATCACCTGTTTGTCATTTCATTGGTCAAACCCTTGTGTTAAAACCCTCCTTAACCATAATAGTAACAATTAATCTTGAACAACTGAATGAATAAGCTGTTTTTCAGTAAAACAAAATGGCTGCACAAATGTGAGTAGAAGGAGAGACCAAAACTGATTTTTATGTTATCCATTGTTATGTTATTACATGTCAAATGGACTAAAATATCCAATTATTAGCTCATTGTTCTCTGGTTCAAGTCTATGAGTTGATTGAGTTATCAGCTAAGGGTTCACAATGCACAAACCCCAAGGCCTCATTAAATCTGGGATTTTACCATAGGCTACAGAAGGAATAAAAGTATTTTCCAGAATCATCTAGGATATTAGTTCATTTGGTGATATGCTGAGATCCTTATTTTCTTTTCTCTTCTTCTTTTTTTTTTTTTTTTTTTTTGGGCAGTCATGGGGCTTGAACTCTGGGTCTGGGCACTGTCCCTCATCTCTTCAACTCAAGGCTAGCACTCTACCACTTGAGCCACAGAACCACTTCCAGTTTTCGAAGTGGATTTTTGGATATGAGTCTCACAGCCTTTCCTGCCCATGCTGGTTTTGAACCGAGATTCTCAGATCTCAGCCTCCTGAGTAATTAGGATTACAGGCATTAGCCACCATGCCTGGCAAGAGATTTTTATTTACTTGCTGTTTGTTGATAGAGAGGTTAATTTCTGGCCATTTTCTAACCTTCCACCTCCCTGTCTTCAAAGACAATGGAGCTGTTGAAACAAGGTCAGACTTTTTCTATTATGTACATTACCTAAAAGAAACATTTCAGTGACTCATACCTTTGAATGAATCCAATTGGAATATCAGGCTTGTATGAATAAGGACTTTCTTGCATGTTTGGGTGCTGTTATTTATAAGAAATCCTTTTCAACTTCAATGCCAAGGTATGGCTTCACCTTAAACCATTCATTTTCCAGTTTTAAATGGTTCTTGCTATTCCCATGAACTTTAAATAGTACTGTGTCAAAGAAAAATTATATTCAATATTTTTTATTCCAAGAAAATGGTTATCAGATATAGAGCTAATATTCAGCCTCCACCAAAGCAGAAACCAGGCCGCTCTTTGAGAGATATATTGAGCTTGTCTTCTGGATGGAATAGTAAGTAGTTAGGAAGGAAGAACACGGACTCATATCACTCATCATCTAGGGAATTAATTAACCCAAGGCTTGACTAATGGGAAGCTATTTTGCTGTTAAGAGTGATTAATTAACAAATCCTCTTACTTAGGAATGAGTGCTTATATATGCACATATGCATATATGTTAATATCAATGTGTGTGGATAAATTACACTATTAGGCATAATTGTTTTAAGTATTATTTCTAGATTATTTTTCAATAGTTTTAAATTAGCCAATAAAATAGAAAAAAATAAATGGCCTTATCCTGGAAGTTTTAAGGAGTGAGAAGTTGTCCCTATGGTCATGTAAAATTGACATCCAACAGGAAAGGAAATGAAGCCAGATGATTGTTTTCTTGTCAGAACCATTAAGCTTCATGCTAGAGGGCACAGGACATTGAGCCACAGAAGTAAATTGTGAGGCATGTTTCTGTCATACATCATAGCCTCCATCTCCTACCATGAAGAAAAGGCGGGTGAGATTGAGAAGGGAGAAGGTACTCAGAACAGTGACCAGATCATTCAAGTTTTGTTTAGTTCTGCTTGAATTATGGAGACAGAAGAGATGAATAAAAGCATTGTGCTTTGGGAGAATAAATAAATACTGTTGAATCTGATGTTCAGATTGACTTTAACAAAGTTAATAGCATCCAAAAATCCAAAGAAAGGAAATTGCTTAGATGATAATGAATCAGAAACTTGTGTTCAAAGGAAAGCAAATTCTTTAGCCTGAAGGTGATTTTAGGGGTGAAACCAAGGGGAAAAGCAGTCTTTTTTAAATAGTTATTTGAAGAGCTGTCTTGAAGAAAGAATATATTTATTCGGCATTACTTAAAAGAGATGGGACTAGAAGGAATAGATTGAAATAAAAAAATCTGAAGAATTTCCTATCAATTCAAGAGGATATTTCTAGAGAAAAGAACAGAGTTTCATAACTTGAAATATTTCAACATAATCCAGGACACTACTGGTGAGGAATGTTAGCCCATTTTTGCTTTATAAATGAGTGATCATTTGGATTGATCCAAATTATAAGATTCTGTAAGCTTATGACACATAGATGATCCTTTTTATATGTACTTATCTCATTATATCCAATGCCTCAAGTCTCTGGAGTAGGAAGAGTTGCTGTGATTGCAGATGAAAGTTACCACAGTTGCTTTTGATGTTCTATCGACTATCTATGTATCATTATATCCCATGGCCAATACTTTATTTCCTCAAAAGCCTATTCTCCTTTTATCTCAAAGAGACAGCTTCTTGTGCCTTTGTCTTTTTTTTTTTAACCTGGTTCTCTTGTTGCTGACATGACAATTGGATTTCTTTGGATATGGAGAACCTCTATCTGTCAAAACTGGAGAACCAAAGTATGCATATATGTGTGCACATGCATATATGTGTTGATATTGGTTCTCATTTTATATGGACTTTTCCTCCATCTTGAGGTCTGATGCTCTATGACATCTCTAACTAACTAACTAACTAACTAACTAACTAACTAACTAACTAACTAACTATATATATATATATATATATATATATACACACACACACATACATACACACCATACCGATTATATACATATGTTATGTTTATGGTATATGTTACATAGTGGATTTACAATTCTTCCTACAGAACTTTGTGGTTGATAATAAGAATTAGTCATAGATGGTAAAGACATTGCAAAAGTGCTCAAGTTTATGTTTCACAAAATTTTACTTTTTAAAATGTATGCTCAACCTGTGATGCAAAAATGTATTTGTCTTTGTTGTAAAATCTGGTCAACAATTGTGTGTGGTATCTTTAATAATCACAATGCAGAGATGCTTTTCACTGAAAGATTTACCATGTGTCTACAAAGAGCAGTCAAAGGCAAAGCCACAGGCAGATTCAACTATATGTATTAATACCTACCCTGCAAACATCCTCATGGGATTCTGGAATACTGTGATTTAGTGTCTGTGATATTTGGCTAGAAAGCCTACTTAAATCTTATATGTGTAGAAAAAATATACCATTAGTGTAAATTAATTATGAGATACAAAAAAGAATTATGATTCCTTTAACAAACATCCTATTGTATTTCCTACAGGTATGAAACACTTTATGTGGTTGATGTAGCATAGCCAATAGGCCATGTCAAACTTTACAGCAACTGTCCTTTAAATGAACTTTACATAAGCCTCAGAAAATATTGGAGATGGAGAAAAAGTATGTTTTGTATAGTTTCTATCATGTTCCACTAGATTCTAAAGTTTATTGTTTTAATGTGATAAGGACATTTTTCCAGGACCCAGATTCTGCTCTGTTTTGCAGAGAAGCCATGTAGCATTTGCAATTTAGATTAAGCATGTGTTAGCATAGACCTGAAATTATTTTTTTCTCATGGATGCCTCATATTTACCAAGTTTCATTAGGTTAATTTTACACAGAAGGGGGCTTGCTAAGTTGAAACCTTTTTGTACAACAATTTGAATATCATAATAATAATAGACAAAACATTAAGACTTGAAACAATTTTATCCCACTGTTATATATTATAAGGATGAAGGATGAGGTAAGGTAGAGCAAACTAGAATTCACTTAAGCTTTCTCTTCTATTGTAGTTTTGGGACCCTGGTATGGAAGCCTCCTATTTCACAAGTATGCAAGAGAATCTTTACAAAATAATGTATCCTATTTCTACAGGCAAAGAAACTGAAAAAGAATGAAACCTAAATTTTGATTTTGTCCTAGGTTATTGTTATGAACCCATCAACATTTAGGACCACTATTTATTTACTTATTTACTTACTTATTTATTTATTTCATTGTTAAGATGCTGTCCAGAGGGGTTACAGTTACATGAGTGGGGCAATGAGTTACTTGTCGATGATGGTTACCCCTTCCCTTCCTTGTTGTTGTCCCACTATGCCTTCCCTCCCCCACCCTGCACAAACCCCCACCCCGCCCAATATTGTAAAGTTCATTTCCAATATACTGTAGGACCAATTTTTAAATCAAACACATGCTGCAAAATTTGAAGCTGAATTTTCTCAGTAGAAGCATTTAAAAGAGCATATTAATAAGATGTACAAGCCTTTACTGACTTCTTTAGAACAAAAGGAAATAATAGTTTAAAAATGCAATGCAATTTGAAGAACTCATTTAATAGTTGAAGGGAAGCATTTGGCCCTGATCTCTCCAGATTTAGTCCCACCTGCTCTCCTGCTATAGCTGAGGGTTCATAGGAGGATAGTTGATGTGCAGCCCAGTAACACACAGGCACCTTGGGGTCTTAAATCATCACAGGTGTTCAGAGATGATTATTCTATAGAAATCACTGGCCAAGGAAAGAAGAATGGAAGTCTTAGTAAAACTTTGTTACAATGGAAACAAGTGAGAAGTTTATTTTTCCTTTTGAGTCAATAGATGCTTCAATTAACTAGAGTTAAGTTTTCTTTTCTTTTTTTTTTGGGGGGGGGGTCCAGTCGTGGGGCCTGAAGTCTGGGCCTGGGCACTGTCCCTCAGCTCTTCAGCTCAAGGCTAGCACTCTACCACTTGAGCCACAGCGCCACTTCCGGCTTTTTTCATTTTGCTTATGTGGTGCTGAGGAATAGAACCCAGGGCCTCAAGCATGCAAGGCAAGCACTTACCGCTGAGCCACCTTCCCAGCCCCTAGAGTTAAGTTTTCATTCAGACTGTAACTAAAATATGTGTATGTTGCATATTTGATCTGGTACACGTTAGCACACATGTGACCTTGTGAATAAAGTTAGTGGAGAGATATATATATACACATATATACATATATATAATTTAGTCTGTGAAATGATTTGGATTTGAAGAAGAGTGAACTGAAGTGGCTGAAATCAATATCTCCTAATAACAAAATAATTAATGACAACAATTTGTGCTTACATGTATTAATGAATTGATCTGTGGTCTTTCAATAATTACCAAGGTAGTATTGTGACTAATAAACCACTTTGTCTTTGGTGAAATCCCAAGTAAAGTTTTATTCTGAAGGCTTGTCAATGGAATATATTATAAAATAAATTGACCATCAGTCAGCGTATACTTAGCAGAAACTAATCATTGCAGAGTTAATATGAAGGAAACTAATTACAGGCTTCCAAAGCTGAATTTGCCTTTGTGACTTTCTCCAGGTTTTGAGTAACAGAATAGTGAGAAATTTCTGGACAAGAAAGGTTTTTACACACATACTCATGCATCCCTAGGTCATTTCCAGCACTCAAGTAGAGCAAATTCACCATTTCTCTGGCCTTACATAAAGTGTTCAGGAAGAGAAACAATTCTCCACAAGGGGATTACAATAGGTGAAATGGGAAGCTTCCTTTGAAACAATATAGCACAAACAGAATAATTTGCAGTTGGATGTTTTAAGTTGCTGTGGTTGAAAAGCATATTGGTAGTAAGTGGTCCATTATCAACTATTCAGCTTCAGCTCAAAAGAATATTGCTTCTGGCTTTATGTAGGTTAAATGGCTACAAGTTGCCCTACAGCAGACAGGTTAAGAATACTTCAGTTTTTGTTAGGATCAGCTTTATGAATTTTGGGAGCCAAATAATTCTAGGTTGTGAGGAGTGTCTTCTTTATCATAAGATACTTGGCCAGATCCCTGGTCTCTATGCAGGGTGTGCCTTTGCATCATCCTCACACATGCCTACCAGTTCTCAATGATAAGCAAATCATTCTCCACACCTTGCCAATGGTCACTTGATTTATGAAATTGTCCCAGGTAAAATTCTATCTGATAATCTATGCCTGAATTCATAGTTCTTTTAGAAAGAATTTGGATCAGCTTTCAAACACAATTAACAAAGTGAGAATAATCAATGAGATGAACAATGAATTGATGCAAAAGTCAATGAATTCTTTTTAAGGCTTATTCATAATTTTGGTTGTAAACTTATTCGAGGATTATCTCCTGCATTTTAAATTAAAAGCATAATAATATAGCTTACATTTCAGTATTGCTTAGTATCAGAAATTATCAAATGAGAGGCAAGAATATGTTATTATTGTTGTTTTCATTGCTGTTTTGTTTTGTTTGTTTTTGTTTTAATTCCCAATACTGAATGATTTGGGGAAATTTTATCTCAGTTTGCTTATTGCTCATACTCTCCCACTTGAATCATTCCTCCAGCCAAGCTGTTTGGTGGTTAATTGGAGATAAAATCTAACAGACTTCTCTGCCAGGTCTGGCTGAAAACCTTGATCCTCTAAGACTCAGAGTCCTAAGTAGGTAGGATTATAAGTGTAAGCCACTGTTACCTAGTTGAGAAGATTGTTTTTATTTTGCATAAATAGAAGTATAATAATAATTGAATAGCTAGTTGTAATAAAATAAAATATAATTGAGAATCCTAAAAGGTTTTTTTCATTAATTGTGTTTTGTTTTCCCACACTGGGAATCAAACCCATGGCTTCACAAATGCTGTGCAGCTTTATACAGGCATTTTGATTCCAGAGGCTTTATCTCATTAATCTTAAAATGCTTTGAATCTGTCTGATTGTTGTATGAGGTTATTAAATGTTTATCTACTTAATGAGTGCTGAAATTAAATATTTAAAAATTATTGCAAATTAGTTTCTTCCTGACTATTCAATTTCCAGATACCCCTTGCTTAAAATATTGTTATAATTTCTACATTGTATTATCTGATTCCAATTTCTCTCTATGCCAAAATTCAGCCTCTTTCCTATTTTTAAAAACTCATTTTGGGCATCGGTGGCTCATGCCCATAATCCTAAGAGGCTGAAATCTGAGGAACACAATTCAAATCCACCTGGGCAGAAAAGTCCCGGTGAGATTCATATCCAATTAACCACTCAAAAACCAAATGTCGGGGTTGGGAAGGTAGCTCAGTGGTAGAGTGCTTGCCTTGCATGCATGAGGCCCTGGGTTTGATTCCTTAGCACCACATAAGCAAAAAAAAAAAAAAAAAAACAGAAGTGGCACTGTGGATCAAGTGGTAGAATGCTAGCTTTGAGCACAAAGAGGCTCAAGGACAGTGCCTAGGCCCTCAGTTCAAGCCCCATAACCAAGAAACAAATGAACAATCAAAAAATCCTCATTTTGGATAATATAAATTTCTTGCTTTAATGCTTTTTTTTTATCCTTCCATCATAGGACAGTCTAAGACCATAAGTTGATGGTATATTTAGAAATTTCAATCTAGCTTTTGCCTATTATTGTTTTATGTCTCCTGCTGCTTGCCTCTATGCACAATATCCCAGCCACACTGTTTCTTGCAGTTCCTGGCAGGATCCTGGCTTCTTTGCATCTCTATGACCATGATTATATTATTCTTTCAACATGGATTATCCTCTGCCTACCCTGGCCTGACTTGCTACATATTAATTCTGTGATTCTTAGTCAAATGGCCACCTTCTTTGCCCTGAGTATTCTAGCAGGCCTGACTCCTCTCTTTCACTACACTTTAATATGTACCTTCTTTACAATTCTTCTCTATAGTCTTCTGACAATTCTTTATGACCTGCATTAAAACATTTATTATGTTGCATTGTAACTTTCTGTAAACCAAGTGCTGCTGGAGACTCTTCTGTTTTCCTTTAGAAACAAGCAGGTAGTCAAGAAGTTTATTTTTATAGCATCTCTCCGTGGGACCATCTCTAGATTATTTTTTATTTCATTTGTAGAACTTTCTGTGACTGCCACCAATGAATGAGTGAATCCAAGTCATACTTGGGCTACTCCAATTCTGTCACTTACCGGTCTGCCTTGACTCTTATCTGGTTTTCTCAAGTGCAAGCATCAGATTCTAGAAAACAGAATTTAAAATATCCAAGTTCATAGAGGATCAACATTGGATGTCTGAATAGTATTGCCTCCTCTCCTAAGGTGGTTGTGAAGATGAAATAACTAAAATATGTAAAGTTCTTAAAATCTGATACATGATGAGTAGGTTATCACTATTTTATTTAGTCCTATTTTATATTTAGTTGTTTTTAATATGAAGGTAAACTCAGAAAGATTGACTACAAAAAAAGGAGAAGACATTAAAATAGAGGTTTGGCAAAAATTCAGAACAAAACTGAGTCTAAAATCCACTTCTATCGCCTTCAATAAGTGACTTACGTTTTCTGTGTATCAGTTCATATTGTATGAGATGGAGGCAATAATTTTTCCTACTCTATTTCATTGATGTAAAGATTTAAAAACAAATTTACATATACAAAATTCCCAGAAAGTATAAGTTAGATACCTTAATATTAACTAAATGAGGAGGCATTTCTGTGTTCGTATCTTTGCTGAGAGACCTCCTATAGAACTGTCCCTCTACTCAACAACTTATTTTTCCTTTAAACTCTACCCTCGTGCATTCTATTTGCTGCTTTCATTTGTTTCATCAGGAGATTTCCGGTGTTCTCTTCTGACTTCTAGAAAAGTTTCAATAGAACATCATCAAACTAGATTGAGTTCCGGAAGAGAATGACTTCCCTTCCTGAGCACCAGTGATTTGATTCTTCCAATTTCACTCCAATCTACCCACCAGGGAAACCCATAGCCTGGTGCTTATTACAGGTCACTGAAAAAGAGTAAACTTTAAAAGTCCAAACATGAAATTTTTTTCACAGTCAACCTGTCCAACCTTATCCTATTTTTAAGAAAGAGCGCTTTGTCTATTAACCCTGCTCTGGGTTGGTCCTTCAGAATGGTTCACCATCCTTACCAAGCCTAGTTGATATTTTCCTATTCTACTTAAGGGGAACAAGTCATCATTAATAAAAACTCAATAGTTGGGGAAGAATGTGTTCCTAATGAAGGAAAGGGACTCTACAAAAGTTTAGTTCTCATTCTATTTCAGAACATAGTACTATGGGGGCTGGCCAATACATTCTACCAATTTCTGTTTATATTCAATTAAGAAGAGAGAAAATCAAATTCTGAGTTAAATATAAACAACATTTATTTTTTTTTTTTTGGTGCCAGTCCTGGGTCCTGAACCCAGGTTATGGGTGCCATCCCTAAGCTTCTGTGCTCAAAGTTAGTGTTCTAATACTTGACCCACAGCTCCATTTCTGGCTTTTTAGTGATTAATTTGAGATAAGAGTCTCACAGACTTTCCTGTCCAGCCTATCTTTGAACAGCATTCCTCAGCCTCCTGAGTAGATAGGTTTATAGGTCTGAATATTAAACTTAATGTTTTAAAGTAGGCGCAGACCCAAAATTTTAAATTTACTATTTGAAAAATAGTTACAATGTAAATTTTTTCTCATATGTCTCTCAGAAATTTTCAAGTTAAAAATTAAATACAACAGGGCTATATTTTATCAGTATGAAAACTTGTTTAAGTGTCTCACTAACTTTAATAAACTCTTTATAAAACATGGTATTTTAGGAAAGAGAAAATAAAAGTAATAGAGTGAATTTGATCAAAGAACATTTATATGCACATATAGGAAAACAATAATTAAATCCATTTTATAATGAATATATGCAAATAGAAATATTTTTAATCTACACATAGAAAGAAAAATCATATTTTAATAATTTTTAATTGACTGCAGAGCTTGTGTTAACAAGATAACACAGTCTTTTAAATTACTATATCCAAGGACATAATTTGAAAAGAGCAATTAATCATAGTTTGAAAGTGGCAACATCATAAAATTGATGATAATTGTATTATTGTCATTGATTGCTTCAAAATATATAAATGCATAATTCATGCATTTTTGTTCACTGATTAAGGGAATAAATGACCATATGAAAGTACCAAAATAAATGCAGATGGACAAAAATATTTGACAGGATATTGTGATCAGAATAATTGAGATCAAATAACTTTTACTGACATGACTTTATCTATCTCCTCTTCATCCTGAGGTAGAGCAGTGTACTTGATGGTTAATTATAACCACACCTGTGAGCACTAATACTTGCATAAGTAGATTCAAAGAAGACTAAGAGTCTTAGAGAGCTGATATTTCCATGGTGACATATGTGTGTAAATATAATATATGTGACTTGTATATATGTACATTTATATATGTA
Source organism: Dipodomys merriami (assembly GCF_024711535.1). Classification (NCBI taxonomy): domain Eukaryota; kingdom Metazoa; phylum Chordata; class Mammalia; order Rodentia; family Heteromyidae; genus Dipodomys; species Dipodomys merriami. Next base: position 102,131,238 of record NW_027203381.1, on the reverse strand, counting down.
CAATTTTTAAGTGATTCCATGATATGTGATTGATAGAGTCTACTTAGTATGTCTAGAAGTTTACTTGTCACATTCATTGTGAACCCATGAAAGAGACAGAAGAATGCAGGAAAAAACAAACACTGACTTTGCTTCCAAAAAGAATCATCACTATTGAGAACTTGCCTTTCTGGTTTCACTGTGGGGGAGAAAAAAAAAATCACATACTTCTTGTTCATCTAATAAATATTTCAGACCCATGGATGCATAATTAGTGCAGAGGCAGTCCCATTTTAATGTCACAAGGTGAGGTAAAGGAAAAATAAAACCACTTGAAGTTCTAAGTCTGTTAGCAATGCCTTCGCTGCAGGCTGAGTCTATCCACACAATAGATTAACTACCCTCTGTGCATACTATATTTGCACAGCCCTTCCTGTTCTGAATCTAGACGGAGGCAGTCATTATCAGTGTCTGTGCCTGGGTGATTATTTTCAAGCTCAGTACTACCCACCCAAGTAGCTGTGCCACTGGCTTTCAGTGAAGCCTTATTACTCTTAAAAGAGCAATTTGGTTGGTTGCACGGCTATTAGGATCACACAGGCAGCCTGAAAGCTGTCAGTACAACTGCTTTCTCATCTTTATTTTTATTTTTATTATTTTTTTCCCCACACAATCCTGACATCTTTTCTCTTTTCTGCCGGACACAGACATGACTGTTTGTATCATTTTCAATCAAGCTCACCCGGAACGCTGAGGAATATATTCCCACTGAAAGCAAAGTGGAGAACAGAAAATTATTTTATAGCTCTTGGAGTAGCAGCAGTGCTGACTGCGTACTGAGGAGCAGGAGCAGGAACGGGAGCCGGAAGAAATGTAGCTTGGCTCAGGGCTACATCAGGGAGCTGCTCCTTCAGCTGTTAAAGATGGCAAAACAACACCTTCCTCAGGTTTTTCAATGATTAGTGCTATTTTTAAAAGCAGGAGGGAAGAGGATGTGAGATACTGTATGAGATTCACTTGTGGAGATGTTATCATCAGAGAAAGTGGGGAAAATTTCTAGGCTTGAACTTCTCTTCGTGTTGATGCTTTTCTCTGGACCAACTCTCAGCAAGCTGACCCGGACCCCCTGGAAAGGAAAACCTTGGAAAGGGGGTAAGTGATGAAAGTTTTGTGTTAATGATCTAAATGCATGGGGAGAGTTTGTAAGGTTAGTGAATGGTAACTTGAGAACAGCTTAAAGGGATAGGAACTGTTTGTCATTGAAATCGAATTTTTATTTCAGGAAAGGGTATCTGTGTTGTAGGTGGCTAGGAAGAAGAGTTTCTCTCTCTCTCTCTTACACACACACACACACACACACACACACACACACACACATTGATATAAATATATCTTTGCAATTTTGAGGTTGCTGGGCTTTCAAAGTATGGCCATGACTCTTACCAGCAGGCAGATTCTCAGGCCAGATGCATGCTGCTCTAGTTCAAGGATATGTATGTTATCTTTAGGACGCTTTATTGTGGTTTTTAATGAAATAGATTTGAAGGTGCGAGGTCCTTGAATCATTGGCAGATTCTGTGAAATGACCAGAGGGATTTTAGGAAATAGAATGCTACCAATACTTCATTTTCTTAACTGATTCGATTAGTGTCCATGTGCTAAGATAAATTATGCTAACTTGATTGAAAAACTAAGCTGAATGAGAGAAAGCTTTTTAGGACTTTAGGAGCACTGTAATTCATTTTCTACTGCTTGCACAAAAAAAAATATTAGGAGATGGGGAAGAATTTTTGAGACTTTGAACCTTTCTTTTCATAAAGTTCAGTTGGTTCTGTTTTCCTTGCATGCCATTTGTTTGAACCAGACACAAGTTATCGAGGTTTGTGTTCTGTGAATGGAGTCAGCCTAAATGATGCTGCAAAAATAGCTCAGGAGAGACTTTGTGGACAGACTGTCTATATTTTAGGGGAAAAAAATCTTGAAGAAGGATTTCTGAGGAATCTGGCTTTACAGAATACCTTTTCTTGCATGTTTTTATCTTTGCTTTAGTGAGGTTTTCCAGTCTCCACCCCCATCCCCCACACCTTCGCTTTACTGTGAGAGTTGTGATCTAGGTTAAAGAGAACCATGAATGTTAACAACAAGTTTTAATAATTTATCACAACATCTCGGCAGGATTGTCTAAATACCCCAGCCCTTTCAGTTTGATCCTGGTTGTCTCTCCTTTTGTTGTGTGAAAGACATTACAAATCTCCATACTCTACCTCCTCGGGAAAAGTTCTACCAGGCACTTAGTTTGGGTGAATGGTATATATCCACCCAGAGGAGTTGTAGGGCTAGTGGTCATGGGCTGTGTAAATTATATCACCCCATTACTGGATTGCAATTGTTATTTTTGTTAACCTGCATGTCAGCTTTTCGTTGGTTTGGGTGCTAGAGATGCCTGGTGTTACTATGTCTAGGAAGCTATCAGAAAGGTTAACTTGTTATTTCGCATATAGGTTTTTCAAAGACAGTGGGTACTTACAAAGTGTCGAAGTTTAATTTTGTGGGTTAAACTTCAGCTCTAGATCTGGAGCTGCAGTGAGAACATTAAATAGCTGCAAAGTTTTTTTTAAGAAAACTTGTTAATCTAGTAAAAATGCTTGCCTGTGGTTCCTAGGCATTTATTCATTCCACACAGCTTTAGATACAGATGCATTGGATTTCATTTGTAAATCAGGTCTGAAATGTTTCATCTTTGAACATATCACTACTTTTGTCCAATGTTCTCTAACTAGCTCAGCTAGAAATTTGCTAGCTCTGCTGGATGATGATATGACTCAGTCAAGTTCAGCAATAGGCAATCATAGCAACATATTTCATTTATTGTTAAAAGAGTCTCACATATTTTGGAAAGGTCAGGCAAGTTACTAGAAAACTTTTAAGTGTGTTGAATGTACTTTAAAATTATGTCCTTTTTAGTGCTTCTGTTTATCACTGTATATTCACTGCATAAATATGTTCCACTGACTTGGAAGTTCCTGCCATGTAGCTTTGCCTTGATATGCATATGTACATGTTGTAAATATTTATTTATTCATGAGCTTGGCTATTGATGGTGGTGTGTTATCTTTCAGTGAGTTGTAAAATTCTGTCACTTTTTTCTTGGCATATTATGCAATTTTATAAAGCATACTTTGATGATTTTTTTTCAGAAAGTAGTAGACATTTTATTATTTTTTGAGATACCTAGCAGAGGTATGTATGAGGTAGGGCATGGAACGAAGATGCCTTTTAAATTTTATGGCTAGAGGTACGGGGTCAAAACTCACAATTTTAAAGAAAATTGCTGTACATCTCTGACTTGTTTCACATCAATACTAATTTGAGCACACTGATGTACTATTTCTAAGAATCCTGGGAAAAAATAACAGTAGCAAAGCAGCAGAGTTTTCTTCTGAGGTGTTTTTTTTTCTTGTTTCTTTTTTTTTTCACATTGCTTATTGCATTTGTCTTAATCTGATTGAGCAGCTGTCAACCTCCATATGGCCACCTGCCCACGCTGACAATTTCCATTTTTGTTGTATTAACTGGAACCATTATTCTGGGAGAAGAGGTTATTTGGGTAGGGCTGGGGAGTGGCAGCATCACAGCCCAGTTATAGCTGTGGATTTTGAGGAATGGTGGAAACAGCACGTGGCCAGCCTTCACAAAACAAATGTCTGCAAGCTGACTTGTTAGAACTTTGGGTGAAAAACAACATGCTAAATATTGTTTGACTACCAGGATAGTTTTTTAAAGCTTATCAATGAGCATGAATCACAAATATAGGTTAGTAGGCCAGGAAGTTTTCTCTGAGGACTATGCTTTTCTATGTAATCACATCCTATGAATTCCTAAAGGGAATACAGTGCTTTACCTGATCAGTGCAAAGCATAACATAAGAGATCATAAGAGTAAATTTTTGTGATAAACCAACTGGAAATTCTGTTTCATTGTCACCATCTTCATTTAAAGAACCTGATTATATACATGAAATTATCTATACTGGGAAGATGCAAAGATATGAACGGCTTCATTCCAATGATCATAACTCTACAGAGAACTTTAGATTCCAGATTGTCAGTATGTGTAACAAAAATGGAATGTATGTATAAATAAATATATATATTACATATAATATATATTATATTATATAGCATATAAACATTTAAGTATATAAGTATCTAATATAAGTATATATATATATATATATATTTAGATTCCTGTTATTAACAGAAGGTAAACTCTATTTTAAATATGATATTGTAACAGTTGCAAATGAGAGGTAAATAGAAAAATCAGCATAAAACTTGGGGTAGGTTAACACTCAATAATATAACCAAAACTTTTCTCACTAAAATATTCCTCATTGAAAGTGAGAGTTGCTGCTGATCAAATGAAGTGACTGGCCAACTCTTGTTAGTCCTTGCTGCATCATCATCATCATCATCATCATCATCATTTGACCTTGATTCTATTTGAACAGAATCCCAGTAATGTCTGTTGAATTCTCACAACCATCTCAGTTAGGATGTAGGGGTTAAACTGTGGGAACAGAATATGAAGTTCTCAATGCTCTCAAGCTTTTCTCATATCTTCCTACTTGTTTTATCTCAAATATCAGAGATAATGGTTGCCCTTGCTTCTCCTTGCTAAGCAAAGAAAAATATCTCTGGCAGTTGTTTCCCTTTGTGAATTATTAGAATCAACACATACAATGACTGAGTTGTTTTTGTTCATGGTGGGTTGAAACATAGGTATGGTGCCCTTGTCTTCATGTCTCATGTAATTTATTGACAACCAATTAGGAATTGATTAAAGTTTGTTGAAGGATTTGTCTTTAAAAGTGAAAACTGAAAGAAAATCTAGTTGATGCTGTTTATTACCTACAAGCCCATTATTATTGTGTTGCTTATGGTTGCTTTTACCCTAGGCTTCTGAACTCATGAACAGTTTACTTTGTTTTAGTAAGCATCACAATCCAATCCAATGTATCAAAGAACTTGTAATATGAACAAATCAATGTTTTAATAATAAAAGTTAAACATTTCACTGATGATTTATTCTGTCACAAACACTGAAATAACAAGACTTTGTTGTTTGGAGAAGCATTACTGGTTCTTTGATATTTTTCTGAAATCACTGCTGTCTAACAGCAATAATGCTAGCCCCAGCTCCAATTTCCCCCAGTTACAAGCTCAAAGTAATATTACACCTTTCAAAGGTATGGCACTCTAGATTAAAATACATTTGTCATTTTTTTATAGTGCTGACTTGTGTTGTATGTGTCTATATCTTGCTTACCACTTTGTGAGTTATTTGAAGAAACTTCTGGTTAACAGACATTATAATACCTTAAGAGATATCCAATGAATAATAAATAACCCATGTATATTACATAAAAAACAGTAATAACACATTCTGTAATTTTACATGTTAATTTCAAGTTTCTTGAATATTTGTAAGTAATTTTTATTCATTATCACAAAAGTTTTACTATATCATTTCAGCATTAAGTTGTAAATTATATGAAGGCAATTATAGTAATTATAAAATTTACAAAAATCTGTTTTGTATATATAAAAAGTAGCACAGTTAGAGAAAATCCTGGGAGAAAATGTGGGAGGGGTGACACTGTAACCAATACCTAACTTATGTAACTCTAACCTCTCTGTATATCACATTTACAATAAAGGTAAAAAAATAAAATGTAAAGAAAGAAAAAAGTAAGCAACACTGTTGCTAAAAAATCATTAATTTACAACATGCTTAACAAATACATAAAGATTTCTTAGAAAATCTGCTAGTGTTGATTAGTATTATTTGACAAATACCATTTGCTCAATTGAGCATATTTTATGCATGTGAGATTTTGACTGGAATAAAATAGATCTTGAGAATAATTTTCTTAATTACATAAATTATTTCCTTGCTATTTCTTATCGACATCTATTTTGTATAATTTTGCTCAAATTCACAGCTTCAATTTTAGCCTAAAACTTTCATTTTAATTACCTAATTCTTACAAATACGTGCTTATTTTGCTATAATTAAACTAACCTGAGATTGCATATACTATTTACTAACTGCATTTTTGTAAAATGATACAAGAGGAAAAATTGGAAAGAAGCTTTGAAATACAGTCTTTTCATACTGACTGCTCTTAGTGTGAGGAATAGTGTACTATCAAAAGTATTTGAAAATTATTCTTTAACATTTACTTGAAAATAGAAGAGCTATTTTCATCAAGAATGGTGAAGACTCCTCAGATGTACAGACTGTTTTGAAAAACAAACATTATTTCAAGATCAATTTATTATATGTGCAATAACATTGTATCTGTGGAAGCAATATCTGAAAAACTGCATTAGCTAATGCTACTTTTAATAGTTTTGTGTATGAGTTCATGTATTTGTTTATTTATTGGTCCCACTACCTCCTCTTTGTTACTTAAATTCTACACACCATCAAACAAGCAAAGCAAAACAAACACTGAGGAATTAAATAAGAAAGTAAAGATATTTAAGCAAGTAGACTTTTAAAGAAAGTAACAGGTTATTTAATTTTTAAAAAGTGAGATAAATTGACAGTAATGAAATGCTCAGGATATATTAATGTTGGGGTTCATGAATTCATAGTTAAATGGTGTCAGCATTTCCATTATAAGCTACATTTTCAAAAGGTTTACAACCTAGCCATAAATTTTTAACTTCAGAATGGATCACGGATAATATTACTGCTCTGTCAGAGAGTCATTTCATTTTCTTAGGTTGAAAATTGAAACCGTCAATCTTCAAGATTATTTGGGCATTAAGAAAATAGGGTAAAATAGCTAGACACAGTCTCTCACACCTCTAAGCTTAACTACTCATTAGGAAGAGACTCAAAGGCTCATTGTTCTAGGCCAGCCTAGGCTAACTTTTAAGAAGGCCCTCATATCTACAAACAAATTAAGCCTGTTATCATGTGTCTTCTCTGAGCTATGCAGGAAGTTCATAAGGAGAGAATCATAAACCAAAATTGCTTTGTGCATGCACCTGAGATCCCGTTCAAAAAATAACTAAAGCAAAAAGGTCTGGGGCATGACTCAAGTGGTAAAGCATTTGCCTAGCAAGTACAAGGCCAAGTTCAAACTTTAGAACACCCCTTAGTTGCAAGCCATATATAGTATTGTTATCTCCACAGACTTTGTTACTTGAAAAAAATAAAACAAATTAAAAACTGATGAGTTTATATTTTTAAATCAGTTGAAGATTTATATGAATCAAATAGTGAGGTGGATTGTTAAAGATCATGATATTATTATGATATTATTCACTGTTAATGTCTTTAATTAAGAAAATAAAGTCATTCAAAGAAGAATATTTGTGAAAGAAAGGTAACAAGCACATTATATCTAAAGGCAATTATGTCTCCAGAATATTCATCATCACCCACTTTCACCTGCAAGTTGGATGATGTCTTTTAGCTATTCAGTCCTTTTATTCCCTCTACAACCTAGCATTATGCAGGACTGAAATATATGAAATATAACTAAAAAAATCCAATTCTAGATTGACAGTATAAAACTCAAATAAAAGACCTAAAGTCCCTAACTGATACCTTAAAAATACCACTCCACTTTGCTAAAGAAAAGTAATGTGTTTACTGATTCCATGATAGGCTTTTAAAATAAGCAATGTATTTGTTAGGTATTCAATCTTGGTCTATCAAAGAGAGAAAAAAACCTACTATTACCATATATTCAGGAATATACCCTTCAGTAAAATGTAACTTATGATTTATAGCACTTTAGTTTTGTCTTTAGGAAGAGAGATTTCTTTTCTCTTGGCCAGAATCTTCAAGGAATGAGGTTATTAAGAATAGAATTAAAGAATAGAATTGAATATTAGTAGAATATTAAGAATAGAATTAAATTTTTCTTGATGTAATTTCAGAAAAAAAATGTGTAAATACCCAAAGTATATTCTATTCTTATTTATGTTTTGGATATCACACCAAGCTCTCAATTTAATTTAGTAGAAAATTGGGTAAGCTCCATTCAATCTGACCTTCACATCATTAATTAATTTCTGGGTAACTTGGGCTGATTTCTAAGGTTGTAGTGGGGTATTATCTCCTCCTCCAAGTGGATCTTTGCTTTCAATATGCAGAAAATATTTTTAATTTCTGTGATATCTGAAATATGGGGATAGCTGAAGACATCTTTCCTAAAGAATTACAATATATTTTAAAATGCAAATTTCAAGTTATCTGGTTTGGAGTTTGGCTGTGGGAGGATTTAGTCTGTGAACCAGTCTATATCTGAGAATTAGAAGAGGAAAAGAAAGAGCTGTACCTGATATAAGGGAGAAATCTTATCAGTTGATTTCTTTCAACCTAAGATGTGGTTTAAATAACACATTTCATTTCAAATTAATTAATAGTAATTTTTGAAGGAAGAGATCAAGCCACTCCACACTACTTTTTGTTCTAATTTTAATGAAATTTCAATTATATCTAAATGAATTAGCTAGAACTAAATAAGAAGTTCAATTTTTTGTTTTAAAAGTTTAATTGCATATAAAGCTAAGCCTATGGAGTCCTTTGTAGAGATGTTATATTATCCAATTTATTATTGTGTAGAAACCAGAAGGAAAACATTATATGTATTTAGTAACAGTAGCTATTTGAAAGGCTATACCTTAAATTCTTATCTCCACATAAAATACTAAATGAATAACCTGCATGCCTAAACAGAGAAACTAATTTCCTAGTATTTTTTGAAAACTTGAAAGAGCAAATGAGTTCATCCACTATGATTAATTCATGGCTCTTGCTAAGTTGCCAGAGTACGGTATAGACATTCATTCCTTTTGTCAATGTATGAAGAGTTCAGCACTTAGGTTATTAGCAGAGAACCTACACATGCTCAGAAGAATCCTGTTCATGTTAATGTCAAAAGATCTTCCATGAAAGAGGTACTTATAAATCTGGGCAAAGTCCAAGATTATGTTTCTGGAGACAGGAGCACATCATAAAATCTCCAATGTAATAGCTGGCAGATCATAAAGAATGTATTTGAGGGCCTCAAAAGCATAACTGTAGCTCCTTCCAGAATCCGTAGAAGGCTGAAGATTGCTTTAGCATAACGAGTACAGATGTTCATTTAACTAATAGGATGTCTTACTTCTGGTTTGAGACTTCATGGGCCAAGAGACACACACAGGTATTTGAGTTGAGTTTGTTGATCATTAAATGTAATGAGCACAACAATGCACTGCTAGATTGTGATGTTCACTGATAATATACTAGCACCTGAGGTCCACAAAGATGTAATGAAGATAATTTGTTTATATAAACCAGGACAACATACACTGTACTATTTTTAAACATTTTAGTTCATTTGCTGTCTCTACACACTGTGTTTATACAGTACAAGGGGAAAGTAAAACCTATATATCCTTTCATTGCCTAGATGTTTAAAGGGATCAGAAAAGATCATCACAAAGACATATTTCAGAAAAATATCTTGTGCAACCTATAAACTGTAAATGCAGTGTCTAGATTTACTTTTGATGGGTAAATATAACAGGGAAAACATTTCTGATGGTGAGAGCTAATGACAACAGGAAGGTTTGTTCCCATATGCATAGACTGTTTGTATATTCTAATTCAAGAATTTTTCTTTCCTTTTGTGTTAAAAGCTCTGTGCTAAACTCTATGACATGTAATTCCTTGTACTGTTTAACTTACTACTTGCATATCTGTAGCTGTCCTGTGACAGCTTTGTCACAGGACAGTTACAATTTGACTAAGATTTTAAGATTTTTAACCAGGAATCAAACTCAGGGGTCATCAAACTTTGAGGGCCAGTCATTAATTCTCACTGACTCCAATAGACAGTATGTTGAGAATTAGTGGAAAACAGTGGCAGAGTCATTGAGAATCAGGATGAATATACCCTCAGTTTAAATAGGAAATAGTATATTTTTTGTAGGAAATGGTAAAGTCTTGTAGTAGCTGAAATATTTAGAAGACAATATATGGCACCAGTTTCTTGGATACAGTAATTTTCAGCCCTGTCATCCTGCAATGCATCTGCCTTGTTATAGTCACAAAATTTATTTTTGACACCTTGAAAATGAAAACAATTATAAAGAATCCTCTTCTAACATCAAAGATCATGTTGTAGTGATCATCCACTTTGTCTTACTAGGTTAATCTGTGATATTGTTGTTACTGAAAATGATCCCACTGCCAACTCTTTATGTGCTTGACATAGAATGTGGAGACAAATTATCCTATTAGCTGGTTTATCTGACAGTTCTAAACAATCTGAAACAAAACATTTAAGAGATTTTTTATTGCAGCTACAAATTGGTGTATATAGATTCATACATGTGTACTATAAATTAAAGAAAATTAGTGTATAAATGTATGTATGCACAAGCATCCTACTTATAAATAGTCCACCTTTTTAATTGCTGCATTTAACTGTGAGTACATATCAATTATGTAATTTGCCTCACTTATAACTTAGTTATCAGTTGTAAAGTGTATATTCAGAGAAGCTTTACAGAGTTATAATCATGAATCTTGAAGCTTCAAATATATATTTGAAAATAAGATTTTAATAACATAGGTTATTGGATGATTTTAAAGATTTACTGTTATACTTTTAAATGCCTTATATATAGATAGATAGATAAAAGTATTGCTTTATCCTTCTGTTTGAAGACTGATATGCAAGTGGATACATATACAGTAAAATAGTTTTAAGAGTGGCATGTTTTTCCATAGGAAAATTTTAAGTAATAATTTTTTTTGGATGCTTGTGGGGCTTGAACCTTGGGCCTGGGGGCTGTCCCTCAGCTCTTCAGGGACAAGGAGAGTGCTCTACCACTGGAGCCACAGCTCCACTTCCAGTTTTCTGGTGGTTAATTGGATATAAAGAGTCTCACAGACTTTCTGCCCAGGTTAGCTTTGAACTGCCATCCTCAGATCTCAGCATCCTGAGTAGCATGAGCCACTTGCTCCTAGCTTAATTAGTATTTTTGAAAGGATAAGATGAAACTGCCCCAAGTTATCTTACTTGTAACTTTAATGTGAATTCAATTTAATCTGGACAATGGAGAAACAAATGATCAATAGGCTTACAGAAATACATGTAGCTGGGCACCAGTGGCTCACGCCTGTAATCCTAGCTACTCAGGAGGCTGAGATCTGAGGATCTCGGTTCAAAGCCAGCCCAGGCAGGAAAGTGAGACTCTTATTTCAAATAAACCACTAGAAAACCAGGAGTGGTGCTGTGGCTCAAGCGGTAGAGTGCTCACCTTGAGCTGAAGAGAACAGGGACAGCGCCCAAGCCCAGAATTCAAGCCCTACAACCTACCGAAAAAGAAAAACCCCACATATATGTATCCCATTGGAAGATTAGTTGCTTATAATTTTCATTGCAACAGTTTTATTTCCAGTGTCCTGAAAATTCATTGAGAGGCAATTAAAATAACTTTATGGTACGTTATGTCCCATTTGCTGAGCTTGTTGGAGGGTATCATCAATACCTATCATCAATCAGCACCAACTGTAATCTATATTCACATGTCTGCCTTTTACTAGTGGATTCTGAATGTGGGTTCTTTGACATTTGTGATTCTAAGCAATCCCACATTGGAACAAAGAACACAGGGTATGCAAGCACAAGTGGTAGTCTTTCAATAAATATTTTCTTCAGAAAAAAAAATACCCTCAGCTTTCAGCTTTTATTATTAGTATGGACACACACATAGAAATGTTAAATCCCTAATGGCTAATAATTAGCATCTACTGAGTACTGCTTAGGTGCCAGTATTTTGTTTATTGCTTTCCGTGCATAATCTTATTTAATCTTATATCTTTATACCAAGCTTTACTTTTGCTCTTATGTTGCATCTCAAACAGCCAAATCTGAATTCTTTTTTCTCCTTCATTTGAATTCATCAGTCTGTATTTTAGGCTCATTAAAGATGCAGAAAAATGTGAGATACATATTAAAATATACTTCAGTTTTAGCCAAATAAAATGTAATCAGAGTTTGTTTTTCCAATAAATAAAATTCTAATAGCATAGCTTGTTTAAAATAAAAACAAATCTATACAATATTAGGAAGATACGTGTAGAATACATATTATATCGAAAAAATAACAAACAACAACCAATCAAGCTTAGGTAGTCTGAGCTTATCATTCACACTGGTTAGATAAAATTGGGGTATTTACAAGGGCAAAATTAGAATTGAATGTGCACATCCAAAATTCAATGGCAAAGAAAAGTTTCAAGCTGTTCCATATAGAAATTGATTTTTAGATTTCTATGTAGTGTATGACATTATAAGTTCAAATTAATTTCAAACTTTTAAAATTTTTTCACGTTTCTTCATGACTCCATACATGTTTCCCAGGTCTGCCTTGTAGCACTGAATCTTAAAACGCTTTTCACTCTTCATTAACTACACAGAGAATAGCACTTAACTGTGTGCATCTTGAACTCCACTCAATAAAAGTTTCAAGAGATAAGAAGCTTTTGCTATTTCAGGGTCACTATTGGTTTAAATAATACATAGGCACCAAGAAACAGTACAAATTCTACTGAGAATGTGGGCTTGGCTTTAATAGATTTCTTTTCCATCACAGTTCAGCATGGGACACCGTTAAGCCTCCCGCCCCATAGAATGTTTTGGGTTACTTTTCCGCTCCCACTAGAATCCAATAGAAAAAGAGAAAATGGAAGATGAAACTCGAGTACTCACCAAGGTACGTTGAGCTGTCAAGACTTAAACATTAAACATGAAGGAAAAGACCAATGTAGTGATGGATCATGCTTGTAATCCTATCTACATAACAAGTTGAGATTTGAGGATCCTGGTTCAAAGCTAACTTAGGAAGAAAAGTCCATGAGACTGTTATCTCCAGTTAACAAGCAAAAAGCTAGAAGGGAAGCTGTGGTGCAAATGGGAGAGTACTAGTCTTTATTCAAAAAACGAAGTAAGTTGTGTGCTGGTGGCTCATGCCTATAATCCTAGCTACTCAGGAGGCTGAGATCTGAGGATTATGGTTCAAAGCCAGACTGGGCAGGAAAGATGGTGGGACTCCTATCTCCAATTAGTCACTAGAAAACTGGAAATGGCGCTGTGACTCAAGTGGTAGAGTGTGAACGGTGACCTGAAGAGCTAAGGGACAGCACCCAGGCCCAGAGTTCAAGACCCATGACCGATCAAAATAAAAAAAAGTAGTAAGAGCTAAAGGCCCTGAGTTTTAGTCCTGGTACTAGCATGCACATGCACACGTGCACACACACACACACACACACACACACACACACACACACACAATTCATTGTGAAGCTTCACAAGCCACAAAGAATATAAAAAAGACTAAAGAGACATGATCCATGATGTTCTTGTACAATGATGTTCTTGTACAACTAATATGGTGCCTTATATGTTACTTAAGTGGATAATAAATTTCATTATTTAAAAGTAATGCGGTTACAATTTAGGATGATTTGCAAATGTAACTGAAAATGGGTGTTTTTGAAAAGGCAGGAAAATAGACAGGGACTTTGTTTCTCCTTTAACCAATCTGCAATTGGTAGAATCTTTTAAACTGCCTGATCACGTCTGTTACATGCTGATTCCTAGACATAGTGATTTTTAAGGAAAGTCTACATTTAAAACATTCCTGAGTCTAGATATGATTATGGCTATTTTTTAAAGTTCATGAAAATAATAGTATTTGTTGGATACGTAAAATAAATTTTGAGGGTAATTGCATTTTTACCCAAAATATTCAGATTTAAAAATTATTTTTGTAGGAAAAATGAAAGAAATATAAATAAAATATATAAATAAATATGAAAGAAAATGAAAGAAAAAATGGAATTATCTTGTTACCTTTATGATCTGAGAATGTGATTTTTTTTGAAAAAATTAATTTAGTGACTATAGTAATATCATGAACACATCAACGACTCTGTATGTGAAAGACTGTGAATTAACCAGGTGTAGTTTATCACTGACTCTAATACCAGCTACTTGGGAGGTCAAAGTAAAAAAATAATGTTTAAGTCAAGCTAAAGCTTGATTGTCTCAATAACAAGGCCCTATCTCATAAACAATACAAAGCTGAAACCAGATGCTCAGGTGGGCACCGGTGGCTCATGCCTGTATTCATAGTTTCTGAGGCTGAGATCTAAGGATCCAGGTTCAAAGCCAGCCCAGGCAGGAAACTCCATGAGACTCTTATCTCCAAGACACCACTAGAAAACTGGAAGTAGCGCTGAGGCTCAAGTGGTAGAGCGATTGTGTTGAGCTGAAGAGCTGAGGGACAGTACCCAGCCTAGAGTTCAAGCCCCAATGCCGACAAAAAACAAAACAAACAAACAAACAAATCCCCAGACACTCAGGTGACAGAGATAGGACCATTACTGATCAGTCCAAGCAAAATTGTCCTGAGACTTATCAGAAAATATATATATCAAACTAAAAGACAAAGTATCTCGTGTGGTTCAAGTGGTAGAGTATTTAACATGAGCTCCTGATTAACATATGCACATATATGTATATAGAAATATATTTATATTTCAAAATATCAAAAAGATTAATGTCTTCTAAAATATCACAATAGCTAAGAGTCTTCTTAATGAACATTGAATGTAGTATTAAAGCAAAAAGCAATAAATGTTTACAGTCATTGTGTTATAGATTGAATCAAATACATTTCTAAATAGAGAAATGATTAACATCATAAAATCATTAAGTAATAGAGAAAAGTCTGATATGCCATTATTCTCCAATATTTTACTTGTACCTTTTAAAATTACCTCCTAACTATTTTGCTGTTTCAGAGTGTACTTTTAAAGAAAGATTGGTTGTATCCGGGGTTAGGTATACTTTTGCTTGCATGTTATTCAATCTATAAATCAAAATAATTAATGCTGATCCATTTTCTCCCTTGATTTTCTACAAGTTTGACTTGAATTTATTATATAAATGAAAAACTAATAGCTCAGTTTTCAAATCCTCTGTTTTGAAGCTGTCAATAGTCAAGTGTGGTGGTCTCATGACATATATATATATATATATATATATACATATATGTATGTGTATATATATATATGTATGTGTGTATATATATATATATATATATATATATACAAAACATTTGGAATGGCAAATGGCATTGAGAAAGAAACATAATTGTTCCTTAATCAAGGAGTGGCATAAGTTTGAATAACTTTAATAGGAAAAAATGCTGTGGACTGAAATTAAGACTAATCAGAGAATTGTCGATATTCAATCATTCTGAATTTGCCAGTGTTATAAAAAATGTGTTTTTGGCTCACAAAATGAACACTTGTCTTAAAGTTTTGGGTTTTTTTTCTACAGGAGCACTAGGGAGGTAAGAGAAAATCATATTGGAAAACATGAATAAAATATTTTAATGATGGATTCCAGTGATGCTGAATATTTTATTTTGCATTTTCTAGAGAATGCTGGTCTTGGCAAATAGTAGTTCTAAACACATTTTAGTAATTTTCACAACATGTTGGCAGAAGTTAGATCCTAAGAGCTGAATGAGTCTCATCAACTTACTTTTTACTTAAAATGTAACACATGATCAATGTAGATGCATGAGAAATCACAGGAAAACTTCAAGAACAACAATATTCTACATATTTTCACACATATATATATTTCATACTTCATAAGAATAGTAAATTTACTACTACTTCCTAATAAACTTTTATCTAATATTTTTTCTTGATATTTACATGCATAAATGTAGAAGATATATACATATAGATAAATTACATATACACATAAATATAAACATCAACATTATAAATCATTATGTATAGTCAGACTCATTTATAAACTAAATTTGAAAGCATCTTGTATATAAATAAATGATAAATATATATTCATATTACATAGATAATTCTGTATCTCATTTTCTTTTATCTTTAGAATGTCTAACTGCTACAAAATATTTGAGCATATATCAGATTGTTTCCTTGACAATAATTGTAGAAACAATTATTTTCTCAAAGGATATGATCACCTTATTTTGTTCAGAATGCCAAAGAATATTTCATAATGGATTATGATTTTATAAACCAACCCAAATAGCTTTTGTGCTGGTTGCTAATTAGCTTTTCCCTGTTGTTATCACATGCTTTTATTTTGGCTTATGATTTCATAGGTATATCCCTATTGATTGGCTCCATTTAATGACTTGTCATGAGGAAGAACATCACGTCATGCTATTGACAGAGGAGCCTCCTTATCTCAAGAGTAGGACAGAGGGAGGGAAAAGCCAGGAAAAAATACACTTTTCAAGGACATGCTCTCAGGGATCTTTTCCTTTCATTCAGGATCCACCTACCACAGTTAATAGCCTATTATGTTGTAAATCTATCAATGGATGGATTGAATTGGGGATCAAACCTTCAACTCTTGAGCCTCCACAGGACTTTTCATATTCAATCCCTGACAATTGTCTAGTTCTTCTCACTATTGCTCAGCTTTTCAGCTTTACATTTGAGCCACACCTCCAAGTCAGCATTTTACTGTTAATTGGAGACAGAGTTTTTGGACTTTTCTGCCTGGGAGGGCTTCAGACTAAGATTCTCAGATCTCACCCTCATGAGTAGAATCCAAGTAAAATAGGTCATCTCCTTCCTTCCTCTCTTCATATGATCTGTGTATGTGTATAAAGAAAACATAATAACACATATTAGCAGGCAAAAGAAAGATACACCCAGGCTAGGCACCAGGGGCTCAAGCCTATAATCCTAGCTACTCAAGAGGCTGAGATCTGAGTCTCAAGGTTCAGATAGCCTAGGTAGGAAAGTCTGTGAGAGTCTTATCTCCAATTAACCACCAGAAAACTGGAAGTGGCGTGGCTCAAGCAGTAGAGCACTGCCCTTGAGCTGAAGAGCACAGGGACAGCACCCAAGCCAAGTTCAAGCCCCACGACAGACAAAAAATAAAAATAATAATTTTTTAAAAAGACAGATTCACCCAATTTCAGAGATGAACAAACCTCATAAGTAATCAAACTCGTAGAAGAAATAGGAAGTATTCTTTAATATGAGAAGTGCAGGCTTTATTTTTTCCTTAAAATAAATACTTTTGTAGCACTAAGACGCATTTTGATATCATAATTATCAAGCCTATGTGTGCTTTTGAGCATTTAAAATTGCTATTTTTATTTTTGCTCCTCTAACAGTGACACTTGGAAATGTCTTAGTACTGTTTTATAACAAAAATATAAGTGGGAAACACATTTTTTCCCATTCTGCTTAAATAGAAACATACTTCAAATAAACATTACATTTGAGACTTTAAATACAACTTATTCTTGTATTATTTTTAAAAACAGAATAAACAATAAGCTTTAAGACAAATTTGTATAAAGAATAAGGTCTGAATTTCAATGGCCTATCCTCATAGAAAGTCTGTTTTGGGTGACTGAATCTCATCGATTCACATTGATATTACATATAAATGAAAATACCAAATGTCTCTTGCTTTGTCAGTGAAAAAGTAATTTGGGTTTAACAAATGGTCCAGTGATGTCTATTTCCAAGCTTCATGACATATTAAAGCAGTTGATGAGGTACAATTTGTTGTGGGGTCACATCTGATGGATGGCTTCCTATCTCCCTCGGCCTCATCTGCTGTGATATTCCATTAACAAATGTTCATTGCTGGACAGTGCTAAATGTGTTCTATCTAAATCATCCGTTACTTATAACAAGTTTTAGTCTATATGAATCAAACGTTGTTTCGAGTTGCCCTCAACAAGATTTTTCATTTTGAAGCTTTTCTACCACTTGAAATGGCATAACTAGAATATAGATTTTTAAATACTTTTTTGCACACATGTGTGATCATATTCTAAGAATTTAGTAGCAAAGTGAATGTTATACCAAGTTTTATAGAAGAATATAGATAAAATATGATTATTTTTGTCTGCTTCTTTATAAACGGAACAAAAATAGGTTTTATATTGTAGTGTGAAATCATTTAAAAATAATATAAATGTTATTGGTTCATGAAAATCTTGTGAGGTAGACATTATTTCCAGGAATTAGAATACACAGGGGCATGGTGAGGAGAGATCAAGTTATACTCTGAAGCTGTCTTTCAATCACAAGCTTCTGAGTTGTTTTTTTTTTTTTTTTAGTCTGACCTTTTTTCCCTCCTGCTCAATCAAACACTGGTCCCATTCTGCTTTCTCTCTTGATGTCTTTCACTCTACCTGGCTCTTATTTCTTTGATGGCTCCAGATTCCTTGCTGCTTGGTTTTAACCTTATAATTTGACATTTTCAACCCCTGGTCAATGTTCAGGTATAGAACAAAATCTTTGCAGCTTATGTAAAAAGATCCGTGGAAATCTCATCACTAAGGGCACATTAATATACAACATTTCTATTCTATCCAAATAATAATTGTATTATTTAAATAATATAATAATTTTCAAATATATATGTATGACCAGAAAACATTTTAAATTATTTTAATAATTATACATTTTAAAACATAGGCAATTATATTTTAAATCAACTTCCAATGTGAATGGAAAGGCTGAAGTTCATTTTTGAGGTTTATAAATGCAAACATTCTCAGACAAATATTTGTGTGATCCTGTGTTAAAAGTTACATGAAGGGAGGGATCATGGTTTCAATAAGAACAAGAACTGCTGTTAAAACTGAATAATACTGATAATAGTTATATTTTTGACCAAGTATACATGTAAAGCTAGGCAGTTTTGGTTCAAATTTAGGACTGTCTCATATTTGTTCATTTACTTTGTGAAAAGTAATTTTCCCCCTCTGGTATTTTCAGGCATTAACAGTGCAAAGGGTTTCATTATGATAATTTCATCAATGTATACAGTGTAAACTGAACAATTTCATCTATTGTTTCATCTACTATATTCTTTCAGCCCCATTTCTCCTCCTCATCCACTTTCAAAAATTATAATATGACTCTTACCATGCTGTTTCCTCTATATAACCTAGTATATAATCATCACAACCTATGCCTGCCTGACATCTTCTCTTCCTCTTTCCCATACTTCAAAGAGCTCCCTTTTTATATTCATGTCCCATTATTATTATTATTAGTATTATTATTATGAATTATTACTATTATCATTATTGTAGATCTAGTTTCCACATATGGGTGAAAATATTCAATATTTGGCTATTTTGACCTTTGCCTATTTCACTATATAGTTATATATATGTATACACACTGGAAAATATATGCAAAAGTAATCATTTGCTGAACAGAATATATATTTATATAGAGAATATATAGTTAGTGAAATATTTGCATTTCCTTTATACTTAAGTATACTTATTAGTCATTTGTACTTTTTCTCCTGAGTACTATCTCTTCAATACTCCTATTAATTAGATTATTTGTTCTTTCTGTGTACAAATTTTCTGAGCTCTTTGTATATCCTGCAAATTAATGCTTGTTACTTTGCATAACTAAAAAATGCTCAATCCAAGTTATTGTTTCTTTTGATGTGCAGAATTTTACTTTTTAATTTAATGCAGTTCTATCTGTCCATTCTTGCCCTTACTTCCTGATCAATTTTAATCCTACTCAGCAAATGATACCTTTGCGTGTATCCTCAAGTACTTTCATATTATTTCTTGTTGTAGTTTAAAGTTTTAGATCTTACAATAAAATCTTTCATCAATTCAATGTTGCTATTCATAAAGGTTGAAATTAGGGTCTAGTTCAGTCTGATACTGTAACAATGTAAATAACAACAATTACAAGTACTATATTTTGAAGAGACTATTTTTCCAAGGATGTTTTTGGTTCCTTTGTCAAAAATCAGATGGGTTTAGCTGCATGGATTTATTTCTGGTTCTTCTGTTCTATTTCCTTGGTCTTCAAGTATGATTTCTTCCTTTTTATTCTTTTTTCTTTCTTTC
The DNA here is from genome assembly GCF_024711535.1 of Dipodomys merriami. Lineage (NCBI taxonomy): Eukaryota > Metazoa > Chordata > Mammalia > Rodentia > Heteromyidae > Dipodomys > Dipodomys merriami. The sequence continues at coordinate 102,111,250 of NW_027203381.1, read as the reverse complement.
TTTTTTTTTTTTTTTTGCTCTGATCTCCGTTATTTTTAAGAAGCTGTCTCCCTACCCCCATTTTTTTTTTGCAAATTCTTTATTGTGATTAAGTGATTACACAATTTCACAATTTTACAGTATTGTGGGATAGTGATGGTTAGTTAAATTCACAAACAAATTCTAACTTTCATGGGGCAAATTGTCTATTGTGGTCTATAAAGTTTATGAGTTCTATGAGCGTTGACAATACAGTTATTTCTTCCACATCGGGTGATGTCTATATCACTTTCTTTTTGCATATTGTCAGCTGTTCCCTCTTTCTCACTCATTTCCTCCCTCCCATCGCTGCCATTGAGTTGCTTAGTTCGTTTTGATCAATGGCCAGTGCAGCTGATGGGTCCCACTGTTGTATGTTTTGGGTAGGATTTCTGACAGGACAATGCTGGTTTTCTTTTCTTTTCTTTTCTTTTCTTTTATTTGTGAACATACTGTACAGAGGGGTTACAATTGCATGGGCAGGATAATGCGTACATTTCTTACCAAGCACTGCAGCCTCCTCCTTTGTTTACCCTTCACATCACTTCCCAGGCTCCCCCTCCCCCCCCAATCCCCATCCTTCTCCTTCCCCCCTTCCCCACCCCCCCACCCCCACACCGACTTTGTAAAGCTCATTTTGTTTTTTTTTTTTGTTTTTTTGTTTTTTTAAATTTTATTTTATTTCTGAACATACTGTACAGAGGGGTTACAATTACATGGGCAGGATAATTCATACATTTCTTACCAAGCATTGCAGCCTCCTCCTTTTGTTTACCCTTCACGTCCCTTCCCAGCCTCCCCCCTCCCCCCCAATCCCAATCCTTCTCCCTCCCCCCCCTTCCCCCCCCCCTGCACCGACATTGTAAAGCTCCTTTTGGACATGACAACTTGTACTTCTCATTGTTGCAACAGGTCCACCTGTATCCTTAAACAACTGGTTTCTCCCCATCTCCTCCTCAAGTTATACTGACATCAAATATAGTGAAAGCAGGGGTTATACTGTGGGGGAGGGACATACAAAGCAATAAAGAGATAATCTTATAAATGCGTTAGAAACACATGCATGAAAGAAAAAAAACATTAAAATACATATCTAAGGGTTCATTTTCCTGACATCACATTATCTGACCTTTTCTGCTTGACTAATGCATATACTAGATATTGCAAATAAGGGAAACCATGGGACCTATGTTTCTTTGGGCCTGGCTTACTTCACTTAATATAATTTTTTCCAAGTTTTTCCATTTCCTAACAAATGGGGCAATGTCATTCTTTCTGATGGAGGCATAGAATTCCATTGTGTATATATACCACATTTTCTTGATCCATTCATCTACTGAGGGGCATCTGGGTTGGTTCCATATCTTAGCTATGGTAAATAATGCTGCAATAAACATTGTTGTGCTGGTGGCTTCAGTGTCGTCTTGTTTGTAACCATTTGGGTAAATGCCCAAAAGTGGGATTGCTGGGTCATAGGGGAGTTCTATGTGAAGTCTTTTGAGGAACCTCCATACTGCTTTCCAAAGTGGTTGAACAAGGTTACATTCCCACCAACAATGAAGTAAGGTTCCTTTCTGTCCACATCCCCTCCAGCATCTGTTGTTGTTAGAGTTCTTGATTTTTGCCGTTCTAACTGGGGTGAGGTGATATCTCAATGTTGTTTTGATTTGCATTTCTTTTATGGCTAGGGATGTTGAACATTTCTTCATGTGTCTATTGGCTATCCTTCTTTCTTCTTCAGAGAAGTTTCTCTTTAAGTCTTTCGCCCACTTACTTATTGGGCAGTTGTTTCTTTGAGGATTTGTTGTTGGGGGGTTTAATTTTTTGAGTTCCAAGTATATTTTAGATATGAGACCATGTCCGTTTTATGGCTAGTAAAGATCTTCTCCCAATCAGTGGGCTTTCTATTGATCTTGCTAGCTATGTCATTTGCCCTGCAGAAGCTCTGCAACTTTATGCAATCCCATTTGTCCAACCTTTCTTTGATTTGTTGTGTTTCCGGGTCTCTATTCAGAAAATTTCAGCCTGAGCCAAGGAGACCTAGGGTTTCTCCTATTCCATCCTGTAATGTTTTCAGAGTGTCTGCTTTGACTTCAAGGTCTTTGATCCATTTGGAGTTGATTCTGGTGCAGGGTGATATATAAGGATCTAGCTTTAGTTTTCTACATGTAGTTAACCAATTTTGCCAGCACCATTTACTGAAGAGGCTGTCTTTCTTCCATTCTATTGTTTTAGCTCCCTTATCGAAGATTAGATGGCTATAGGTCTGTAGGTTCATTTCTGGGTTTTCAATTCTATTCCATTGGTCCTGAGGTCTGTTCTTATGCCAATACCAAGCTGTTTTGATTACTATGGATTTATAGTAGAGTTTGAAATTTGGTATTGATATTCCTCCAGCAGTGTTCTTTCCATTGAGGAGCGTTTTTGCTATTCGGGGTCTTTTATTGGTCCATATGAATTTTTGGATTGCCTCTTCTATTTCCTTGAAGAATGAGCTTGGAATTTTGATAGGTATTGCGTTGAATTTGTAGATAGCCTTGGGAAGTATTGCCATTTTCACAATGTTAATCTTTCCAATCCAGGAGCAAGGGAGGCTTTGCCATTTTTTTAGTTCTGTGTTGATTTCCTTTTTCAAGATTTTAAAGTTTTCATCATAGAGGTCCTTCACTTCTTTAGTTAAGTTAATTCCTAGTTATTTTACTTTTTGTGGGGCTATTACAAATGCAGTTGCTTTCCTAATTTCAGCCACACTTTTCTCATTGTTGGCATACAGAAAAGCCATTGATTTTGGGGGGTTAATTTTATAACCTGCTACTTGGCCAAAGTTTTGAATCAGCTTGAGTAATTTGGGAGTGGAGTCTATGGGATTCTTTAAGTACAAGATAATGTCATCTGCAAAGAGGGAGAGTTTTATTTCTTCTTTCCCTATTTGGATCCCCTTTATGTCTGCATCTTGTCTTATTGCTGTAGCTAGGCATTCTAGTACTAGATTGAAGAGAAGTGGAGAGAGTGGGCATCCTTGTCTTGTTCCTGAGTTAAGAGGAAATGGCTTTAGTTTTTCACCATTGAGTATAATGCTGGCTGTAGGTTTGTCATATACAGCCTTTATTGTATTGAGGAATGTTCCATGGATTCCTAATTTTTCCAAAACCTTCATCATGAAGGGGTGTTGGATCTTGTCAAATGCTTTTTCTGTGTCTATTGAGATAACCATGTGGTTCTTATTCTTGCTCCTGTTGATGTGATGAATAATATTAATTGATTTGCGTATATTGAACCAGCTTTGCATCCCTGAAATGAATCCTGTTTGATCGTGTTGTATGATTTTTTGGATGAATTGTTGAAGTCAATTGGCCAAAATTTTGTTGAGAAGTTTTGCATCAATGTTCATCAAAGAAATGGGTCTATAGTTCTCTTTCTTTGATGAGTCCCTGCCTGGTTTTGGGATGAGGGTTATGATGGCTTCAGAGAATGTGTTGGGTAGTGAGCTTTCTCTTTCAATTTCATTGAAGAGTCGGAGGAGTATTGGTGTGAGCTCTGCTTTGAAGGTCTTGTAAAATTCCCCCCCGCCAATCCTCATTCTCCTTCCCCCCTTCCCCCGCCCCCCGCACCGACGTTGTAAAGCTCATTTTGGACATGACAACTTGTACTTCTCATTGTTGCAACAGGTCCACCTGTATCCTTAAACAACTGGTTTTTCCCCATCTCCTCCACAAGTTATACTGACATCAAATATAGTGAAAGCAGGGGTTACACTATGGGGGAGGGACATACAAAGCAACAAAGAGATAATCTTATAGATGCATTAGAAACACATGCATGAAAGAAAAAAAACACTAAAATACATATCTAAGGGTTCATTTTCCTGACATCACATTATCTGACCTTTTCTGCTTGACTCATACATATACTAGATATTGCAAATAAGGGAAACCATGGGACCTATGTTTCTTTGGGCCTGGCTTACTTCACTTAATATAATTCTTTCCAAGTTTTTCCATTTCCTAACAAATGGGGAAATGTCATTCTTTCTGATGGAGGCATAGAATTCCATTGTGTATATATACCACATTTTCTTGATCCATTCATCTACTGAGGGGCATCTGGGTTGGTTCCATATCTTAGCTATGGTAAATAATGCTGCAACAAACATAGTTGTGCTGGTAGCTTTAGTGTGGTCTTGTTTGTAACCATTTGGGTAAATGCCCAAAAGTGGGATTGCTGGGTCATAGGGGAGTTCTATGTGAAGTCTTTTGAGGAACCTCCATACTGCTTTCCAAAGTGGTTGAACAAGTTTACATTCCCACCAACAATGAAGTAAGGTTTCTTTCTGTCCACATCCCCTCCAAATGCTGGTTTTCTTACTATGGCTTTGTGGTACAATATGGACTCTGATCCTGTGAAACCTCCAGCCTTACTCTATTTGCTCAGGATTACAAAGAAACATTAAAAAATCAGTACAGATTAATCTAAAAATTTTATTGAGTAGTGACACCCAATTGTGAGATATATATATATATCTTTAATGCGCTCCAGATTTTTCTCCATAATGAAGACAATAAAGATTTATATTATCTATTATATGCCAGGCATCAGTGGCTTGTGGCTGTAATCCTCAGGTTAGGAAGAGGCTGAGATCTGATGATCACAGTTTGAAGCCAGACAAGGTAGGAAAAGTTTCTGAGCCACCCCCTCCCCTCCAAAAAAAATGCTGGAAGTGGAGTTGTGGCTCAAGTGGCACAATACTAGCCTTGAAGAGAAAAGTTCAAGGACAGTGTCCCGGGCCCTGGATTCAAGACCCAGGACATACAGATATACACATACAAAATTTAAAAAAAAGATTTATACTACTTAATATAGTAGATTTTGTACTAGTAGAAAGTTTGGAGCAGAATGTATGCTGGTGTGTTTGCTTTTTGTTGTATTAGGCAAGGGTTCTGTAGTTTCAGTGTACATAGAATTTCTTGGGTAGGGGGTCTCATGGAAACAGTATGGCCTTACCCACAGACAATCTAACATGGCAGATGGAGGGAGACCCAAGTGTTTGCCTTTGTAGCAAATTTGTAGCTGATACTGAAGCTTCTGTTCTTGTGATGCCTTGGGAATCTTTGTTACATTCAAATTGACCTTAGAAAGCAGAAGTCTTTTAAAACCATTGTATCATTGCCTTGTAGTCCTGTGACCTTCCGTAGGAAACATAATGCCTCTGACCACAGGAGTTCAAAGTTCATAAACTTAGATACATGAGGCCTGCCTGAGAAGATGGTTGTTATAGCTTCAAGAAGATATACAGAATACCCAAAGGCAGAATTTGTCATATACTATTAGCTTCATGGTCATTCTTGAGACTTTCTTTTTCTTCTTCAAATGTACTGTAATGGAAATGATGATTCTAAAGCTGGGTACAGAAGAAAAACAATCCTTGAATTCTTGTTTGTCAATCCAGAAAAAAAAATACACATGGTTGTGTGTAATGTATTTAGTGCATACAAGTGATGCAGATTAGTGATATAAACCAGCAGCTAATATTGCCTTAACTTCTGGGAATATCTTTATGACAAATTTTGGTCAATGAACTTAACGTAATTAACTATTTCCATAAGGAGTTATTTATGGAAGCCATCTACCATAATGGCTTCTTTTGTTAGTCAATTTCTTTTGTTACCAAACATTAAATTAAAAAAAATTAGGCTCATCACCTGAATCCTCATAGTTGTTAAAACCCAACTAAACTAAAACCCAACTTTACTTCAGTCATTAAGTTCATTCATTTTCAGATGTTCCTTTTCTCCATTACTGATCTATGAGAGAGAAAGGACCTGGTTTCTCTTATTTAACTACCAATACCTCCCTGGCGAAAACAAACAAATGAAGGATGTAGATCTACTTAGGGAAATCTACTTAGATTTAATATAGGGAAGATAAAATATTTGAAAAAGATAAAAAATCTAATGTTGACATTAGAAAGTCATACACACATATAGATAGGCAAATGATAGATAGATAGATAGATAGATAGATAGATAGATAGATAGATAGATAGATAGATAGATAGATAGATAGATAGATAGATCAATAGAGCATTGAAGTGACAGTGATTCACAAGAAGACTGGCTATATGGAAAGATAGAAATAGATGTGGGAATAAAAGTCACATAGGATATACAAAATAAATTTATGAATCTACTCTAATGTAAATCAATAGAAGAATGATAACCAATAAAGAGGAATGGTTCATAGATAACTCAGCGTATGTATTTTTTATAGCTGTAATATAAAACATGCCATCAATACTTTGAATACATTCTTCCATGTATTTTTTGTGTATTGTTATAACAACTCATATAGATAGTTTTATATTCTGCATTTAAATTTAAATTATAAAATTATATTTCCATTGTCAAAAACGTAATGTATTATAACCATCTTAAACTCCATTGTTTGAGGACACTGTGATTTACATGTATTTTCTTCTTATATAACGAGAAGGACTATTATGTTAATGTATATTGTTCCATGCTGGTTATTAGAAATTTATTTTGTCTTTTTTGACAACAAATACCCAAACTTAGTGTCTGGCTAAGACACTACTTGCAAAAACTGAAGAAAAGTCTATGTATCCTAGAAGCTATCACACACACTTACTCTCTTGTTATGAATTAAATTTAGTAACCCAGAATGTTGTCCTCATCACCCGGCTTCAAAATAATTCACACACACACACACACACACACACACACACACACACACACACAAAACAATTCACTGTATTAAGTAAGTTAAAGGGAATGTAAAACTCATTCTCATATCTATAAAGGCCATGTGGACATTCATGGTCTCTAAGGTTTAAGTCCTAACACCACCTAAGTAAGGAGCATAGAGAAATACTCTCCTTTAGAGGAGATGATGTACTCAGCTGAAATGCTGGAAGTATAAGGCTAGTGGTGAATATATACCAGTCTCTTTTCTGCTCAAATAGCTCACTCCAATGATGTCTTTTTCTGTACATATCATGTACAAGACATTTAATTTAAATTATTAAGTTTGCCTTTGAATAACACCATCATGACTATGTGACATAAGCTGTTTTTTTTAATAATTTGGTCTTAATGACAAAGTTAAAAATAGTTAAATATTTGTTATTTCTTGATTTATGAAAAGTTCTATTGTAGTTCAAATTATTTTATCATACTTCCTTTGTGATTAGAAGCTAATACATACTGATCATCATGTACACAATCTCCATTTAGCATGGTTTAGCAGAGAAATACAAGTGCATTGGGTCTAGCAAACACCTTCTAGCTATTTCTTTTTAAACCTGAGCAATGTAGACATTTTACATCTACTGAGAAGCTGTCTAATTTTCAAGATATAAAAGTGGGCCTTTTATTTCTCCAATGTTTGCCCAAAGCAATTTTGGCCCACCACAAATTCTCAATAAGATGTGCAATAGAATTTCCAGTGAGAACAAAGAAAAACATGTCAGCTTATTTCAGAAAATGTTTGAAATCTACTTCTTTGTAGCTAAATAAAAGGATTTCAGAGACATTTTTAACTCATGGAGAGATCTATAGAAAGGAATAAAATATTTATTAAATATAAAAATGAAGACAATTTATATATAACAATACTTGATATGTTCTTTCTATAAATGCTTAGAGAACACTTACCTTTGATAGCAAAAATAAAACCTCTTTTCTCATTATTTATGGCATATTTGGTCCTATCTTTGTGAAAATTTTCCTAACTAGGATAAACAACACACACTGTGTATTTCATAACATGTAGCTTTAAAAGCAGAAAGTATAAATGAAGAGATGAAGAGAGAATTAGTCAATAATTCAATGTACTCTTCTACAAAATTCACTTCACTGCAAAATTAAAGGGTAAGGGAAGTGAAGGTTAGGGGAGGGATGGATGAGGATATTGAAAGGGGAGACATTCATCAAGATTCAGTGTTTACTAATTTTTGCTTTTTATTTTCTGACTCTATTGTCTTTTTCATATTATAATTTAATTTAATTTTTCATTATCTTTAAGTAGTTGTACAAAAGAGTTGCCATTCATAAGCAGTTTATGAAAACACTGAATGTACATAGTAGCATAGGATGGGAAGGCTCTAGATGTAAAATGACCTTCATCTTCTTGTCAGTAAACAATGATTGTGATGGTTTTCACTTGATTTGTGAATATGTATATAGTGAAAGATAAATTTAATTGCAAACATTCATTGAAGTAGTAGTCTCTTATTTGTATCATGATATAATTAACAACTAGAGCACTCAAAAATATTTGATAACATTTAAAGGACTCAAACATAGGAGCTACATTTTTTATTTATTATTAAAACTTCAGTGGTAAAATTGAAATTCAACTTTAATCTCAGACGACATACAAGCTTTCTATTCTGGGAGTATGTTCTTCCTTTTCTTCCCCAAACTGCAGGCCATGCTATCTCTTGTACTTAAAAAGGAAGTTATGCCAAAGGAAGAAATAAGCTTAGCAACTTTTGGTAGACATATTTGAGAAGTCAAACTCATAGCTCTTGTGAATTTACATACCTTCCCAGACTCTTACTAAACTTCAACACATTCTCTAGGGCCAAGGAAATCTATATATATATATTACCAATTTTCACGTACTTCTATTAAGCTGTTGATTATGTCTCTTCAAGGTTTTTCTAAAACTCTGAAATAAGGTATTTTTGAAGTTACAATATTATCTCCAAATTATTCCTTTTGCATTTTTACTCATCTAAATGATCAAATTGAATTTTGGTTAGAGCTCAAGCAACTTGCTAACTAAAAATAGATTGTAGTTCTGATTAATAAATTTAATGAAATTCACCGCAATCAAAGTAGAACTACCTTATTGAAATGTGGAAAAATAAGGAGAAAATTAAGAAACTTCTACAAAAATCCCTAGACAAGTTGATCATAATAGAGTTTTTGATATGTTTTTAATTGAATGTCTTAAATAAGGATGCCTTCATACTTAAATCTAGAAATACGTTACAGTTCTCTAAAATCAAATTGTGCAGATGAATATTTTAAAACTAAATTTGCATTTCATTGTGTTATTATTATTAAGCATTCCTTAATCTGTCCATACTTTCACATTTCTAAATCATCTATTTATGAATTTAAATGTGCATTAAAATCACATCTGAATACTACATTTCATGGTCTTTTATAGGAATTTAATGTCTGAGTTCCATATGTCTAAAATAGTATAATGTTGAAATAAACAGTAAATATTAATTGCAATTACTTGTGTGTGTGAGAGAGAGAGAGAGAAAAAAAAAGAGAGAGAGTGTGTGTGTCTTGGTTTGAACTCAGGTTTTAGGTGCTTCTCTGATCATTTTTATTCTAAGCCACTCCTCCACCAGTTCAACCACAGCTCTACTTTTGGCTTTTTGGAGGTTAATTAGATATAAGAGTCTCATAGATTTTCCTAGTTGAGCAGTCCTCACATCTTAGTCTCCTGAGTGGCTAGGATTATAGGCAGGGACAACCCATAATCAGCTTCATTTGCTTTTGCAACACATCTCCTTAAAATTTAATTTATTTTAATTGTATTTATGTAGTTATACAAAGGTGGTTTCAATTATCTAGTTATGCATAGACTAGATTTAAATGTTATGCTTCAAATATTTCCTAAATGATTTCTGTTTTACCCACAAAGTATGGTTACATTAGAAGACACATGATTTAAAAATAATATATTAGCAATAGAGTATTTTGAAAGCCATTGACTGCTCTTAGATAGATCATCTGTTTTGGACTGTGACTTGTGAGATGATATTATCAAAAAAAGAGATAGACTGGCCTGAGAGTTCATCTTTCACTTTGAGGAACTATGAACTTGGGGCCAGGCATCTATCCTCTCTGTATAAATGTCTTCATTCATATAGTGTTCATGTGAGGTTTACTCATCATAGTAATTGTCTTGGCAAATTGTAGTGATTTACTGTTGCTTTAATGAAAATTCCAGAGCATAGTAAATGTTAAGAGTATATATTCCATGTGATATGCAGTCATGATAAAATTGATCTTGGCTTATTTTATTAATGGTCTCAAAAATCTTAAGCTGAGCTCTTCAAAGGTGGTAATTTGAAGTAAATTCAAATTTTGTCATTTCATATATATATATATATATATATATATATATATATATATATCTCCAACAATGTACATATACATATATAAATGTTGAATGTATTTTTACTATCATTTAATATGAGGGGAAATTTGTCAATATTTGATAGGCATGGAAATATTTTTCTTTTATTAAACTTGTGGGTTATTAATGCTGCTTTAGTGCCTTTGTTGGATGAACTACTAGTTGCTAAATTATACCAAGAAAAATAATCTAAGAAAATCAAGTATAGTTTTTTTTTTTTTTTTTTTTTTTTTTTTTTTTTTTTTTGGGGGGTCCGGTCGTGGGGCCTGAACTCTGGGCCTGGGCGCTGTCCCTCAGCTCTTCAGCTCAAGGCTAGCACTCTACCACTTGAGCCACAGCGCCACTTCCGGCTTTTTTCTTTTTGCTTAATGTGGTGCTGAGGAATCGAACCCAGGGCCTCAGGCATGCAAGGCAAGCACTCTGCCACTGAGCCACCTTCCCAGCCCCAAGTATAGTTTTTTTAATGGAATTTTATAGACAAAACCTATGCTATTAGATAGTAATGCTATGATTTTATTAATGGATGAGGGGCAGTTGAAAAAAATATATACTAAGATCAGTTCAAAATTTCTTCCCCATAAGAAGACCAAGCCAGTGAGCTGTTCTATTATCCCTCAGCTTCAGTCAAGGATTTCATTTATCTTCCAATTTACCTTAACCTTCCCTAATAGAACAATACCCAAACACTTCAACTCCTTGGCCACTGTAAGGGAAATTGTTTGCCTTTGGCATATTTTAGACAACCCTAATGTCAGCCTATCAATCTAACTGATTTATTTTCTAACTGGAATAATATGAGTATAAAACTGTATGTAGTAAGAAGTCTACAATATTGAAGCCTTCAATGGATTTATATAGGTGATTTAGACTGAACAAGATATCTCTACATTTTATAAGCTTTGTCTTGTAGAGAAATGATGTTCTAGCTTATAGCAGGTATTGAGAAGCTTTTACTGATTCCTTCTTGGGATCACCAATTAATAAAAACCAGGAGAAAAGACTGGCATCCCTCTCTCAATTTTAAATGTGTCTTTTGTTCTAAATCATTCACCTTGAAATTTGGAAGGACAAGACTCCTGGATAACATCTTTCTAAGGAAAAGTAGGGAAAACTACTCTCCTGGAAAGAACAGGAAAACCTCCCCAGGACCAATGACCTGCAAGCAGTCAGGCAAGGATGACTTGTTAACCTGAACAGGCTGTCCCCCTCAAGTAATGACAGCAATAATAACTTCTACAGAACCTTTTGGAAAACAAGGACTGACATAATTATCAATCAGGTCTCACCTGTGATTGGAACTGTTGCGCTGTTGCATGAACATACAAATATGTGTATTTCAGTTTTGCTTGAAATGAAATCCATTGTCAGTCACATCAATGAGGCAAGTGAAGGACTAGACATACAATGTCCCTTCCAGAACTATGTTCAAGTCTAGTATAAATGACTGTAACTATTCCTGTTTTAATGCTAGAAGCAAATAGCATATATATATATATATATATATATTTATATTTCTCCATTTGGCTTCACTGTATAAACTGTAAAGGCCAAATTACCAAGCTAGGGAAAAAAAAACCCAAGAGATCCAGGTAGTGATCATCTCCCCTATATTGTTGTAAATGGATTACTGTATTTTCAAAATTAGTCAGCACAAATATAAGTCTGTAATTGAGGGCAGAATTAATATGAATACAGACAAATACCTTTATGGTGAGTATTTTAGCACAGATATTTGCCAGGCCAACTTACAGGGAGTACAGAATGACTGAACCTTATTAACTTAATTCTCAGATGAATTTATTTTATAATTGAAATGTTTATATTGTAAACATTCATAATTCTGACTTAGATTTTACAAGAATTCAAATGTTCCATAGATACGCATCTACAGATAATCCTCACAAAATATAATTTCTCATTAATTATCAGAAACTCTCTAACTTAAAACACAACCTACAGAATTGAGCAAACTGGCATTCAGTTAAGACTGCAAATATGGTATTGTTCAAACTGGAATTCAGTTAAGACTGCAAAATATTATAATATTCGAGTACAATAAAATTTTCACAGACAAAATGATCTCTATTCGTACTCTGTATCCAGGAAGAAACGAAGGAAAATCTATCTATCTGATATGTTAAAGCATAATTCTATCATCTTTCTTTGCTTTAAGTGACAAATTGGTGTAGCAAGATGATCCCAAATGAGTATAATGTAGGGTTAAATATTTGATGAATGGTGGCTGGCAACAAACAGGTATCTATCTGCATACATTACCTGAAGGATAGAATCCAGTGGCAAAACAAGACACAGGCTTGGAAAGGCTGTACATTATAATAGTGTAGAGAAAATTTGATTTTGATAATTGAATTTTCCTATGAAGAAAACAGAGAGCAAACTTGCAGAAACGGATGGTCTCTGAGCATAAATGAGATAGCCTTTGCGTTTTCCAGAGACATTTTGAAAAGGTATAGTGTTTACATCATTCACTTTAGGAAAATAAGAGTCCAGAATTTAATCCATTAATTCTAGTTTGACCACACTGTGCCCAATGGTTGTTTGAAAGTGAGAGAATTTGGCTGGGAAGGTGGCTCAGTGGTAGAGTGCTTGCCTAGCATGCATGAAGCCCTGGGTTCAATTCCTCAGTACCACATAAACAAAAAAAGCTAGAAGTAGTGCTGTGGCTCATGGTAGAGCACTAGCTTTGAGCACAAAGAGGCTCAAGGACAGTGTCCAGACCCTGAGTTGGAGCTCCAGGACTGGCAAATAAAGAAAGAAAGAAAGAAGGAAAGGAAGGAAGGAAGGAAAGAAAAGAAAGAAAAAGAGGAAATTTGGCTTGCATTTCTTAAAACAATTTGCTATTTTTATAAAATCTGTTTTCAGGGTAGGCTTTGATTTCTGATGACTTCCCAGGGATTCTCTTTCCTTTACATAAGAATATACCACTAAATTCCATTTATTTTATTCATACATGCTAGTAAAGTCTTAAGCATTTTTTGAAGTAACTATTTCCTAAACGTTTTATGATAAGCATTTTCAGAAAAGAATTGATGAACAATCAAAAATAAGAAAAGAACATTTTCAAAAACTAAGAGACTGATAGCTCAGATTACACTTTTTCATCTTACTCAGTCTTCAGATTTCTACAAAGGAATTTAGCTTACTTAGTATTTATTAACACAGACATCCACTGAAGGCATGCTACTCATGTCTCAGGGAAAGAGAAGAAAGTCTTATAAAGTGAAGAAAGATTTTGTGAAACATGGATGAAATTCCACTGCTCTCAGAATCACAAATCACTTTGGTCATCAGAACTTTTCAATCAGAGGGGCAATGTTCTTTGTGGTGTACTTTCAAGGAGTAAAAGTCAAGTAGTCCCAGAAACTTGAAGTACATAACCTCTGTGAAATGAGGATGTTTCAGCAAATGCTCCATGACGTAGTCACTGATTAAATAAAAGGAATGAAGGGTGAAAGAAAGAAGAAAATATGCCTTGAAGGTTTAAGCATGAACCCAGGAAATGAATCTGGTGTAGGAAATGGTGTGTTGAGTTTTGAATAAGTCAGTTTGGGAGTCAATGCCCACTGGGCAGTTCAAAATGTTGAGAGAAAATGTAAAGTTAATGATTTGGGAGATAATTTTATGTGATAATAATATCAACTATTGATAGAATAACTATCTTTAAGGTTTTTTTTTTGTTTTCCAGAGGGTCTGTTACACATTATTAACTCCAATGTGGCATAGGTTCGTGTATGAATTATTTATACTCCTAAATTATTTATTAGATATAATTCAGTTTGTTTTCTAGATATAGATTTCAATCCATATATGAGTAACTGTAAAGAATCATAAAGAATCATAAGCTCTACTGTTTAAATTTGGAATATGAAAGAAATCAGAGTAAAAAATGAGCAATACTTTGGAGACAGAAAAATCTTGAGACATAAAGAATCATAGGAAAGGGTCATATACATGTGACTAGACCAAGGCAGAAACTGCGTATCTGGGACAATATAATATGAATCTCAAGATATCCATCATCTGGAAAAGTGGCCCAGACAAAGTAATTCCTTCATAGTTGACATTTCTTGTTAAATATATTTTTTATTGTAAAGACAACTGTACAGAGGAGTTACTGTTACTTGAGTAAGACAATGAGTACATTTCCTATTGATCATTTTGTCCCCCTCCTTTGTTTTTCCCCTACCATCCCTTTCCTCCCGACCTCCCCAACTCCTCCCTTCCCCACCCTGAAGTTGTAAAGTTTGTTTTCAACATAGTGTCTTGTACATACATCTCATTGCTATAATGGGTCAACTTGACATTCTTTTTCTTCATTTTTGATAATCTGACTCTGTACTAGATGAGTATGCTTGTGTGTTATGAGAATATAGTGTGTGGTTGTGGACCCACAGTGGACAAATATCATTTACTCAAAAAAGAGGAAATATTTTCAACAAGAATATATTATTCCTGGTAATTTCAGCAAATTTATTTTTAATCAAGTTTCCATAATGTAATTATAAGACATGCTTTTGAGTACCTATTTCTATACATTGTTTCTTAAGAATAAAACAACTTGAGTCTTCCCAATTTTGTAAGGAAGAATATTTTCCATGCAGTGAAAAACTGCCATGATGTTGACACCAAAAAATAATTTCTTGACTTTATGGGAAAATTATAGAGTATAAATGGCAGTGGAAGTCAAAACAAAACAACAAATATTTCAGTCTGGATCTTTATTTTCTTCTTCCATGTGAATTCTTTTTTTCCCTTTACCTTCCTTTTTTATTATATAACTGACTTAAATATTCCTTCTACATGCACAAAAATCATATCCATAGTGTTACAATTTTTACTCTACTATAAGATACAACTTAGAATCTTAAGGAAAGGAGAAGTCTAATTTATTTTCCCATATGTTTATTCTTTCTATTCCATGTAAATTTTTTATTGATGAGTTTTGTTTGGAAAAAATACTTTTATATATTTAATTCCTGTAATCCCATTTAATTAATTCCATTTAATTTCCTTTAACATTTCTACCTCAAACTATACCCAACTCTGAAGATTGTGCTTTCAGTTTTTTGGGGTTTGTTTTGGTAGTGGGGGCTGAAATCTGGGTGTTCTATCCCTCAGCTCTTCAGCTTAAGGCTAGCTCCCTCCACTGGAGCCACAGCTCCATTTCTGGCTTTTTTCTGCTTATGTGGTTGCTGAGGAAGCAAACTCAGGGCTTCATGCATGCAAGGTAAGCATTCTACCTCTGAGCCACCTTCCCAGCCCAGGTTTTTTGTTTTTGTTTTTGTTTTTGTTTTTTTGACAGATAGGCAATATCTGTTTCAAAAGATCTTTCTCTTTCAACTACTCACTTCCTTCTATAAGGGTTCTAGAATCAATCAATATTCATGATTACAAGCCAGTTGGCTTAAGTTTTGATCATAAGTGGGGGGAAAAAAGCCTCTAATGTTCAGTTTTGTCCTGTGGAGGAATGCCTCATGGGAACTCAGGGAAAAGCTTCCCTTGTGTCTTTATTTCCTTTTCTTTAAGAATTTAGTTACCTCTAAGGGAAAACATGTTATTTCCCTCTAACTACTAACAGTGTTTTATAATCTGCTGATATATTTAACAATGACAACAACAAAATAGGCTATAGTGTTTACAAAGTCAGTATTCGAAGTCTGATCTAATGTATTCCTTCCATTTATTTTTAAAAACTGGTCCAAACTGTTTTCAAGGTGGGAGCTATTGACTTTTAAATTACTTTCAGGTTTTGGTTCCATGAAATATTACTCTTTTGGCCTTCAAAATCATGTCTGATGACATGAAGTTGACAGTTGCATAATATTGCAGTTAGACATGTGGGCAATGCCAATCAAAAAGACATATTTTATTGTCCACAGCTTAGGAACCATTTCATGTTTCACAGACACTCATTCACTCATTCATCATGTTTTCTCCATTGGGGTTTGCAGATGACTTTGTCAAGTCAATCAGATGATGGGAATTTAACCTACATTTTATATCCTGAGGGAATCTAAGCTTCACCTATCTCTTCACCAATCAGAAAGGCAAGAATTTGCTTGATATACTCACAGACTGACAATAGGATAGCAAAAAAAAAAAAAAAAAAAAAAAAGGCTGTAGATTTCCTCTGTATCTTCTTGTTATAAGAGGACCACTTTGCATCAACTGGAAATAAAAGCATACTAATATACTTCCTAATGTGAGGATGATATGGGCTAATAGATAAAAACACAGCTTGAAAGGATCTATGGCTACGGCAGAACCAAAGGTTCATTGCTTTTTGTGGCTGAATACCTAGGGAGAAATACCACTCAGAGAAAGTTTTAAAAATTGGTTGTATCTCTTTACAATTAGTAGTCCTTGCTGAGAATTAAATATATTTTGAGTGAGATTACAGAAAGACAGAAAACCAGAGTTGTTACACAAGAAAAGTTCTGTGTCTATACTGGTAAACATAATAAAATTATTTGGGACATAGCTGAAATTTAATGAATTTTAGTACTGTGATAATTTTATCAAGTTGCATCTTTGTTTCATAAAACTATACCATATGAATAAAAAGATATATAGTGTTTTAACATAAAGTTTTGAATGCCTTTTTAAAGTTATGCAGCATCTCATTGAGAAAAGCTAAACGTCTGTTGACCTTTTAAACAGAATATTTCATTATTCAGTCTGGTTAATTCAACCCAGAAGATATGAAATGGTGGTTTCAGTAATGCGTACTAGCGTCAATTTATATATATATATATATATATATATATATATATATATATATATTATATTCTGGCCGCTGCGTGCAGAATGAAAATGACATATAGTATATATATGGAGAGAAAAGTAGTCCTATACTGATACATTGCTATTACTAGTTAAGGGGAAGGGAGGGAGCTCTGTGACTCTAGTTCCCAATAGTAATGGTACATTCTCTATCCTTCCCTTGTTGGTCCTTTTTCCTTTTCCATGTTTTTGCTTATTAGAAAATGATATGATATTTTCATATTACTTAAAACTTTGATTCTATGATTTGGAAATACTTTTTGCTATTCTTGGAATAGTTCTATGGAGTTGCTTATTTAAAAAAAATCCAATCTGATGTTTAATCTCCTATGTATACTTGAATGGAAATGAGTTCAACTGGTTTATTTTGCTTACTATATGTGACTAGGGCTTTACTAATATGACAAAGAGGAAAAAATAGGCTTGAAAACTTAGATCTCTCTCTTGCACTCCTACATGATAGATGAGGTGGTCTTTATGTGCAGTATACTGTGAATTGCAGCAACAGCAACTTTGGTCCTTTATGAGACCCAGCTTTACTACTGCGTTCTCCCATAAATACTAAGTTATAAATAAACTGTGCCTCGAAAGTGCTTCAAATGAATTCTAGGCTGCTCACTAATTGGCCTGCCACAGATGGCTATAACCAAATAACACAATTAGATTACCCCATGGTTACAAATGTACTCTGAAAATAGCAAGACACATGTGCCTTTTGACATGAAGTTGAAGCAGAAAGGTGTTAAATACTAAATGCAACATGTTAAAAACTAAACACTGTTTTAATTCAAGGGCATGCCTTTCCCTCTCTCAAAATACCATTCTACCAATTGCTATCCTGATTCTTCCTTGGACTTTGGGTATCACATATAAATTTATATAAATGTATATGAAATACAAGCAAGGTTACAATGGAAAATTCTGTGGAAGTGTACAGTGCAATATTGCTTGAGATCAACCTCGTGCAGCTGTTATAGGCAGAGTTGTCCTGATATGCTCTCTCTAGCCATCTCGGTTATTAAATTCACTGGAAGGA
This sequence comes from Dipodomys merriami, assembly GCF_024711535.1. Taxonomy (NCBI): domain Eukaryota; kingdom Metazoa; phylum Chordata; class Mammalia; order Rodentia; family Heteromyidae; genus Dipodomys; species Dipodomys merriami. The sequence continues at coordinate 102,093,210 of NW_027203381.1, read as the reverse complement.
GATTGACCAAGAATAGAGGATATTTGGCATGCTTTGCTGTGATTGTGTATATTTATAAAAATAGTATTTAAAGGTAGTATGAGTACATGTATATATATATTATAGACATATTATATATAATATCTACAATATATGCATATCTATGTATATGCATACATATCATACATATATATATATAATTAAGTAATGACAAAGGTAAAAAAAAATTTTAAATAGAATACTTACAAAGGATTAAAATATAATTTCCCTCCAGTTATGAAGGTGGGAAAAGAGTTTTGAGAACTCTACAGAAACATCTTCTTGAATTAATATTTAGAATTTAATGTCCTACATTCTCATCTCACTATAGCTGCTCCATTAGCTAAGTTTTGCATACTCACTAAACCCATATTCTTCAGCCAGGTTAAAATTTAGGCTGACATACACCAATGCTAACACACACTGGTGTTAACAAAGAATAAAGGAGAATGTGACTTCATCTTTATTCAGAAAATAGTTTCTCCAACATGAAAATAAAGGGCAAAGTGAATCATCTTTGTTTCACTACAATCTTCATTAAACTGGTAAGAACACTGTGTTTGCTGGGTTCAGGCGTTCTTTGAATAAACTGTATCTTCTCAGAATTTAGAGAACATTAACAGCATCTTCCTAATTAACACCTAAATTCTTTCTTTAGGCTAGACCAAGATTTTCCTTGCATTACAATGTCTGGGGCATTTGCAAATCTCAGCTTGCTTTACATTTTTAGGGGTTGCAGTTCTTATGACCAGAAATGCATGTGAAAGCACATTTACTACAGTCTGAGAGGAGGAACAGTTACACTAAAAATGATCTCTGATTGAGAATAGCAACATTAGATGTCTGACATCTGTTTCTGTAGTTGTTTTAAAACTCAACATAGACGAAGCATTTTTAAAGCATAATGAAACAGCATACTTCCAATTCAAGGCTTGTGATTATCAGCATTTCACCAGTTTCATTTTACATGATAATTGATTTTTAAATAGATAACCATGAAGAAGCTTGACAAAAATCTGAGGACCTCACATATGTTAAAAACTTGCTTTAACTGCCCATGTAATTGTAGCCCCTCTGTACAGTATGTTCTCAAATAAAATAAAATAATATTAAAAAAAAAAACTTGCTTTAAGGTGGTTGTCTTCAATTTTGTTTCTTTTGTTGTTCTTAGTAAGAATTTTCCAGAACTCTGGATCAGGAATGTAAACATTCATACAATATTTTGCTAAATAAAAGAGAATATTTAGGGGCCACATTCATGAGATTTGAAACATTAACTTTTACTTTTGCTGGAGCAAATTCTCGCCAAAACTAATCTTTTTTTATATTTTTATTTTTTATTGTGAAAATACTGTACAGAGGCGTTACAATTACATGGGCAAGATAATGAGTACATTTCTTGTCAAGCACTCTAGCCTACTCCTTTGTTTCCCCTTCCCATCCCTTCCCATCCTCCCCCTGCCCCCCTCCAATCCCCAATCCTCCCCACTTCCTCCCCTCCCACCAAAGTTGTAAAGTTCATTTTCGCCAAAACTAATCTTGCTGATAGTGTTTTTTTAATTGATTAGAGCCTCATTATATTGTTAATATATTATTTTTAAAATGCTAATAGTTAAGACAGTCATTACTAATTTTGATTACTCCAAGCCCTCAATAGCTTATTATGCTTCTATAATAATTTATTACTGCTTTGTTTGTAGAAAGTTATATATAAAACCAGTTACTATATTAAACCGTAATTTCCATTCTAATATCAAGTGGAAAAAAATCTTCTGAAGGTAATGAATTTTCCATGGCACCAATCACTGTCACATTCTAGGCAAGTGATATTTTTAGAGAGGTTTTGAAAAACATAATGAAAAATTATGAAAGAAAATCACTTCTTTCTTATAGGAAAACCGCTGGGTGTAATTAGGAGAGAAGAAAGCCCTCAGCATGGATGTCTGCTTATATTCTAAAACCTGTCAGGGACTTTTCATACAATTTTCTGGAAATTACCAAATGATGTGTGCTTTCATTTGAAAATAAATTAAGTAAGTCCCACTTTTCTATTTCCTAGGACTGTTAAAAACAAATGAAATATTTGGATTAAACGCTTGAGTTCCTGGTGCTGGTTTCTGTACGTGTGAAAGAACAAGAGGCCAGTTGTCCAAGTAATGTTAGAATAGTTAACTAACTTATCACCTAGTATGTGGCTTATATTCAAATCACTTGACTAAACCATTGTATTTTGAGATATTGAAATTAAAACTGATAAGGATTTTTTTTAAGTGTTGACCATATGGTGGATAATGTCCTACGTGTGCTATATTCCCAGCAATACTGTTTGGCATTCCTCTTTTAGTGAGAATATAATAGTGGAGTTGATATGAAGAAGCAAATTCTATGTAAACTGAGGTACCTGACAAGGTCAACAAGCTTAATGGCATTATGTTACCATAACAATATTATTTCATTTATAGAGTGAATGCTAGGAAATATTAATACTACTGTTATTTTGGATGAATAAACTAAGGGTTGGAAGGTGTTTAGGAAAGTGTGTAGGCCAAATCGAGTGTCAGGTTTCGAACTGGATGGATTAAGTGTTTAATTCGCTGACAATCTTACTTATGTATTCATTGCTATGAAAATTCCCATATCATCTAGCTAATACTGTCAAATTCTGATATTAATTCACATTCAACTATCCCTAAAATGACATAACTTCCACCCCATCCCCTATCCCCCCGCCCCTACTCCTTGGGCTTGAACTCAGGGCCTACGCACTATCCCTGAACTTCTTTTGCTCAAGGCTAGCACTCTACCACTTAAGCTATAGTGCATTTTCTGTTTATGTGGTCCTGAAGAATGGAACCCAGGACTTCATAAGCCACATTCCCAGCCCTAAAACTACAAACTCTTAATAATTTATTCAGATCATTGGGGCTGGGAAGGTGGCTCAGTGGTAGAGTGCTTGCCTTGCATGCATGAGGCCCTGGGTTCGATTCCTCAGCACCACAGAAGCAGAGAAAGCCGGAAGTGGGGCTGAGGCTCAAGTAGTAGAGCGCTAGTCTACAGCTGAAGAGCTGAGGGACAGCGCCCAGGCCGAGTTGAGGCCCCTCCACTGACAAAAAAAAAAAAAAAAAATCAGATCATGAAACAACCAATCTTTTTCTTTCTTTCTTTCTTTCTTTCTTTCTTTCTTTCTTTCTTTCTTTCTTTCTTTCTTTCTTTCTTTCTTTCTCTTTCTTCTTTCTCTTTCTTTTCTCTTTCTCACTTGCTTGCTTGCTTTCTCTTTTTTGTTCTCTTTCTTTCTTTCTTTCTTTCTTTCTTTCTTTCTTTCTTTCTTTCTTTCCCTCCTTCCCTCCCTCCCTCCTTCCTTCTTTTCTTCCTTTTTCCTTCCTTCCTTCCTTCCTTCCTTCCTTCCTTCCTTCCTTCCTTCCTTCCTTCCTTCCTTCCTTCCCTCCTTCCCTCCTTCCTTGCTTCCCTCCCTCTCTCTCTATCTTCCTTACCTCCCTCCATCCCTCCCTCGCCCCTCTATCCCTCCTCCCTGCTTCCTTCCTTGTCTGTTATTGTTCTTTGTCAAGGCCAGGACTTGAACTCAGTATCTGACACTTGCTTTCATTCATTGGCTGTCTGTCTTCAACCTGAGCCATGCCTCTGACTCCAGGATTGGTTCTTTTAACACAAACAACAAACAAACAAAACAAAAAGCAAAAAAAAAAAAACCCACCACATTTCTTTACCTTTTTCTAAACATTTTTTTTCTGGATTTCAAACATTTACCTGTTTGTAGCTAAAATGAAATATTCTCCATACCTTATTAAACTCTTTTAAATGGGATAGTCCACTCCCCATCATTCCTATAAATAAGCTGTATGTGAGCAAGCCATTTCCTATCTCCATTGATAGCCCCATACTTTGAGGATTTTCCAACTCTTGTCTGAAGAGATTTCCTTCCTCTTTCCCTAAGCCAAAAGAGTGTCAGCTGTTTCATAGGCATTTGTTTATTACCTGAGATTCTGCTGTCCCTGGTAATAAACTATAATTTATATAGGAACTTGAAACATTTTGCTTCTCTCCTAGTCCAATAGTTTCTAATTTTGCCCTCCTGTTATTGTACTTAGGTCAATACTAGCTTACTATCTCACTTATTTACTTACTAAAATATGAGCTTCTCAATGGCTCAATTTATTTAGTGAGGGTTCTCAATTAAAATATCCTAAGATGACTAGCTATATTAGAAATACATAATATTAGCCACTAATTCAGACTTATATACTATATTCATTACATAGCTTTCTTATAGATTCAAATGATGGTTAATTGGAAAAAAGATTCCAGCAGAATCTAAAATGACTGTGAAATTACATGTATAAGTAACTCAATATATATTCTGTAACACATGAAACTGTCTAATTCAGACAATAAGCTTTATAATTTGCAGTTTACTTAAGATAATATCAAGGCTTCTTAATTATTGAATGAATCTTTTTAGCTGGATAAGGTGCTTTAAAATTCATTTGAGGTGAAATAGATGAATTCCATGTGTTCAAGTACATATGTTTCCTAATATAAATTCCAGGTATCTATTATATTGTTTTATATTGTTCTTGTCCTATAATGGCAAGTATATACAGGAAGTATATATTATTACTGATTGCTTTATATATAAAATGAAACATAAAATCCCAAGTACTCTAGTAAAGTCTCACACTATTTACATTTAACACAATGGTTAAATGATGCAAGAATCATTGTATATATCTCTCAGGCTTGTACCATTTTCTCAATGTACCTTCTATCATAAGAAGTACTTTTTGGTGATTTACACTCTTTTGATGGTGTTTCATTTTGTTATCTTAATACAATATTCTCATTGGTATATTTCTTCTTTATTTCCCAAGGCAAAGTTAGTGTTTCTTTGAGTGCACTTCAGAGAAGTTATTTTTACTTTGATAAGAGTCTACTGAAAAGTCATGCTTTTTGTTTGTACTTTGGAAATTACTCAGACTGGATGAAAAGCATTAACATAGATTCTAAGAGACTGATGTGGAAAATAACACTTACTGTCATTATTTTACAAAAATAAACAAAGGCATCTATAAAACTTTTTTTCTAAATATAGGTTAATCCTAGTTGGATTACTCATTTTTTTCCATTCTCTTTTCAGTTTATCTTATTATTCACAGCAAACATTTATCAAATATGTAATTTATGCCAGAAATTGACTCAAGCATTAGTATTTTTTTAATATTAGTACTTTCATAATAATCTTGCAAGGCACATAACATCATCTCAATGTAAAAATAAATGTGAACACTAAGGTATCAGGAATTTATGGAGCCTACAATTGCTAAGTCATAAATTAAACCTGATTTTGATTGATTTCCAAGAATATCCTCATCCATCTTTCTTAATGTGCTATTCATGAGAGAATTTTTTATTTAGTATTTGTGTTCTCCCTATAATTCTCTATAAGATAGTAATGAGAATATGCTAATGTTAAAGCTTGAAAATTTCTTCTTTTCACTCAGAAATATGAAGAATGCCAGAGTTACAAAATTTCATATATGTACATATATGCATATAAGTGTAATATATGCAGTTTTATGTATATAAGTAATTATATCCAAAATGTATATTCAGAAACATTCTAAAGTTATGCTGTTATCATGGACAAACTCAATATGATTTAGAAATAAGACATATAAAATAAACCCAGCATAAAATTTCAGACAGACCAAGCATAATACCTATTTTCAACTCTGAATAGATTGAGAAGGCTATTATGGCCTATCCCTACACACCATTAACATAGTTCTTGGTAAAGTTACATATGTATAATTGAGGTCAAGATGTGGTCAACTAATAACTCATAGAGGACTCCTGTCCTTGATTAGTAGCCAATTCATGGTAACTTAAGAGTTGGCTCCAAATTGTGATTTTTCTAGAATCTGGAACTCTCCCACCTTTAAAATCATTAGCTGGATGACCCCAAAATAAGAAAGTTTTTTCTCTCCACTTCACCTTTCAAAACAGTCTTTCTTTCTTTCTTTCTTTCTTCTTTCTTTCTTCCTTTCTTTCTTTCTTTCTTTCTTTCTTTCTTTCTTTCTTTCTTTCTTTCTTTCTTTCTTTCTTTCTTTCTTTCTTTCTTTCTTTCTTTCTTTCTTTCTTTCTTTTTTTTGTCAGTCATGGGGCTTGGACTCTGGGCCTGGGCACTGTCCCTCAGGTCTTCTGCTCAAGGCTAACACTCTACCATTTGAGCCACAGCACCACTTCCCATTTTCTAAGTGGTTTATTGGAGATAAGAGAGTCTCATGGACTTTCCTGCCTGGGCTGGCTTTGAACTGTGATCCTCAAATCTCAGCCTCCTGAGTAGCTAGGATTACAGGTATGAGCCTCCAGCACCTGGCTTTAGAACAGTATTTCTGTTTTCCATCTCCAAGAAAAATTATTATCAGGCCATTTAATTGAACTATGAGGTTAACTTGGTTTTTAGAAAGAATAAAAAACATAAAAAATAAAAATAAAGTATATTAGAGATCATGGGTAAAATATTAGGTCTGCAAAAGAAAGTTTAAGTAGTCTATGTGTAGAATTACAATTATTTTTATAAAAACACACAGAAAAGAATATAGAGAATATTTAAAGAACAAAAATCCCTTAGTAAGAAAAGAGAGGTAAATTCTCATAGTATTTGCTTGTTTTTCCTTCATAAAGTTTTTAAAAAGTCACTAAACTTGAAACTTCTCGCCTTTATGAAGGTAGAAGTAGTCATAATAGAACAGGTGTTTAATGGCTTCTTTTTGTTTTAAAACAGTGACTCTTTACTAGGGCCTACAAACGAAAAGCAGAAGAAAAAATTGTTATGCCAGCTTCTACTTTGTATTTGAGTCTTTTATGCTAACTCATTCACTTTGTGGTCACCTCAGAATCCAAGAAAAGACAGGACAAGGGAACAGAACTACTCTGAAGGAACTGCAGTGCTGGTGGGAAAGACACGTTCCATAAATAAGGACCATTATCTGTCATAAGTAGGCTGCATCCTGGAGCAAGAGTAATCATCTCAGGGGACCCATATTACTCCCCTTAAATGATGACAGTGGATAATAAGGACTGAGATCATTGTCAATCAAGCCCTATCTGACCAATTCTGTGAAAATGCATTGGCCAGACTAACAACTCTGACCACTAGGATATACCTTTACCCAGGAACGTTTAATAATTATTTGCACCAATTAGCTTTTCATCATTTTTATGTACTGGAATGACAGATAGAGATAATGAAGTGCTGCCTTTCAGTGGCTGCACACACAACATAATGAATCTCACTTCTCAGCTCTTAAACAAGGCTCTTTATTTGGCTAATGGGGACAAGTAGCCAGACTTAACATGGGAAATCCCAGGGCTTGGACCTGAAAAAGAAAACTCAAGCTTTAACAAGATCCTGTAGTCTTATCTAATGAGATTCAGTCGTTGTAGTTGATATATCTGCTTATAAAACAGAAAGAAAAAGAATTATCTGTTGCTCATTCTCGTTTGCCTTTGGCCTTTCCCCTTTCTCCTGGGTAGATGCAATGTTTGGAGTATACGTAACCATCCCAAAAGCATGGGGATAAATATCAAATTCTGGAGAATGGGGTTGAAAGGAAAAAGAAGAAATAAGGATGTTGCCAAGATTTCTCTTATTAGAGATTGATGCTTCATTTAGGACTAGTAATATAAGGAGGAAAAAAAAAGTAAAAAGAAATAACCCTGTTGGTCTATGTCAATATACAACACAATATACAACACAATATACAACACAATGTCAATATACAACACAATGGCTGTAGATGTAACCAAGTTCTGTATTTTTTCATAGCAATACAACAATGTTGATATGTTGGAACTTCTGCATTGTTTTGCATTGTTTTTATAAGTGTTCAGACTACAGTGATCTTGGCATAAGAACCTCAGACTGAAAATAGAACAATCTAAAGTATTCACTGACAATATACTAGAGTGCTTCATACTAACAAGTGGAGGTAGCATGTTCTACTTATGCAAACCTAATCCTTGAACAAAACTTCTTGTGGGAGATTTGTAAAGGCCTCTTGGGTGCCATTTGTGCTTTTCCAGCTTCAATGGTTTTACAATAAAACCATCAGTTCCACTGTGCCATTTCTGAGAAAATAACAGATACTGTTTAGCCAGGATCCCAGGTTAGCTGATTTTGTGCATTGATGCTAGATCCGTGAATTGATATTTAAAAAGCCCAACAAGTAATGGATTTGTGCTTGTATTTATGCCTCAAAGCTGAACATAAAATGGAAATTAAATAAAGGAAGGATGAATGTATTTTCATATATATTTATATATATATATATATATATATATATATATATATATATATATATATATATATGTGAAAATACCATGCAGAGGGGTTACAGTTACATGGGCGAGGTAATGAGTACATTTCTTATCAAGCATTGTTGCCTCCTCCTTTGTTTCAATTTCCCATCCCTTCACATCTCCCTGCCCCCTCAATCTCCAAGCCAAAGTTGTAAAGTTTGTTTTTTGATATAACCTCTTGTACATCTCATTGTTGCAATGGGTCCACCTGTATCCCTATTTAAACAATTTGTTTTTTCCCTTCCCTTCCACAAATTATCCCAACACCAAATACAGTGAAAACAGGGGTTATACCGTGGGGGAGGGATATACAAAGCAACAAAGAAATCATCTTATAAATATTCTAGAAACAATTGCAAGAAAGAAAAAAAAAACATTTGAATCCTTATCATGGGGTTCATTTCGCCTAACATCAACTTATCTGACGTTTCTACTTGTCTCAGACATATACTAGTTATTGCAAATAAACGAAACCATGGGACCTATGTTTCTTTGGGCCCAGCTTATTTCACTGAATATAATTTTTCCAAGTCTTTCCATTTCCTAACAAATGGGGCAATGTCATTTTTTCTGATGGAGGCATAGTATTCCATTTTGTATATGCACCACATTTTCTTGATCCATTAATCTACTGAGGGGCATCTAGGTTGGTTCCATATCTTAGCTTTAGTAAATAATGCTGTATTTTCTTTAGAAAGGAAAAGTTTTGAAAATTGCTCATAACTGTAAATTTAGAAAAGACTATTGATACTAATATTTACTAAAAAACCACAATTAATTAAACCTTATAAACCAGTCCTTAATTTTTTTCTTTTCTTTTTGCATTTGTTATTAAACTCAAGGCCTCTGGCATTCTAAGCAAGCTCACTATTACTTGATCCATAGTCCTATCTCTATTTAGTGGTATTTTACTTATGTGTGGCCTAAATTAATATCTCCATAGCAAATTTCTCATTACATTCTAAAATTCACAAACAATACAAATATGTATATTAAGTAATACAGGAAAATACATTTTCCTTGTATAAAAGCATTGCTATTCATATTTAAAGAATAAATTATACAAATGAAAAGCCTACTACCTTTCAAATTATAGTGCTTTAGAATTATTACTGATTATTTCTGAACATTTATTATTGTTTATTAGGACATTTCCTTAATTCATATATATAGTTTTTCAAACTATATATACACCTCATTGATTTCTATTGTCCTCCTTTTCTATTTCCCCTCTTCCTTTGATGTAATCTGCCACTGTTTTTATGAACTATTTTCTTAAAATTTTCTTTTCTGACTTCTATAAAGGAGAGAAACATGATGCTTTTCTTGGAGGACTGGCTTATTTCATTTAACTTGATTATCTCCAGGTCATCTGTTTTCCTATGAATATTGTAACTTCCCTCTTAATGGTTGAATGTGTGTGTATGCATGTATATCTATCTATCTATCTATCTATCTATCTATCTATCTATCTATCTATCTATCTATCTATCTATCTATCACATTGTCTAGGTATCTAGTCTGATTGCACAATTTAGCTATTACAAATAGAACTGAAGTAAACATGATTATTCAGATATCTGTGTAGTAAGCTGACTTTGGTTCTTTTGGATGTACATTCAGAAATGATATTACTGGATCCTATGGGAATTATTTTTATTATTAAGTTTTTTATTGTAAAAATACTGTACAGAGGGATTACAATTACATGAGCAAGGAAATGAGTACATTTCTTATCAAGCATTGTTGCCTTCTCCTTTGTTTCCCCTTACCATTCTGCCCTCCCATCCCCCCCCCACATCCCCCACCAAAGTTGTCAAGTTCATTTTTCGACATAATGTCTTATACATCTCATTGTTGCAATGGGTTCTCCTGTATCCTATTTAAACAATTTTTTTTCCCTTCCCCTTCCACAAATTATACTAACATCAAATACAGTGAAAACAGGGGTAATACCGAGGGGAAGGGATATACAAAGCAACAAAGAAATCATCTTTTAAATATGTTAGAAACAATAGCAAGAAAGAAAAGCAATTTGAGTCCTTATCTTGGGGTTCATTTCACCTAACATCAACTTGTCTGACTGTTTCTGCTTGTCTCAGTTAGGAAATGGTAAGACTTGGAAAAAATTATATTAAGTGAAGTAAGCCAGGCCCAAAGAAACATAGGTCCCATGGTTTTCCTATTTCCTATGGGAGTTCTATTTGTAGCTATTTGAGTAATCTCTCTACTGCTCTTCATAGTGGATACACAAATTTTCCTTTCCATCAACACTTTTTTTCCCACTATGCATTGCTTGTTTTCTTTATAGTAGGCAATCTGGATGCTCCTTTATGCACATATTCTGGTATATTTTAAATCATACTTTAACCCCATCTCAATAAATAAAAATCGGTATTATCTTAAATGAACTACAATTTTTATGAGTGAATATAAACATAAAATTATGTCATAATATGTTATATACATGTAAGAAAGGTAATATTATGATCCTCTTATTTTCTTGAACATATTGAACATGGTGGCAAAAGCATGCATAGGGCATTGTAAGTCATACTTTATGGACTTCAAATCTTGAGATCTAGTAAGCAATAATCATTAGAGTTAGATGAGATAAAAGGAGTAACATTTACAGATTTTAATTTTCTGACTTATAAAGGAAAATCATCTTGTTAATTTTTAGCATTCATTTATCAGGTTGCTCTAAGAATATTATAGATGCCTACATCTTCAGAAATTAAAGAAAAAGTTCAAAGAAATGTTTAAAGATGACACTTTACCATTAGAATCTTTAAATCCTGAAATATTATAATTTAGTGATTTGGGGTTTTCTACCTTTTCACTGTTGCTATGGAGACATATAGGCTACAACTAGAGTGACAAAATATCAATAGATAAATCAAATTCTGCCTTATCAGCACCCTTAGACTTTTTCAAATTTTGCCTTTGGCCTATATCTGATAAGTTACTGGAGAGATACAACTATGCCAGCCGATCTACTCTTTGCTGATATCTTATTTCTTGGACTGCATTTTAGGGAGGGTTAGAGGAAGACATATTAGCCAACTCCTTTTGGGTGCATTTTTTTTTTTTTTTTTTTTTTTTGTCGGTCGTGGGGCTTGAACTCTGGGCCTGGGCGCTGTCCCTCAGCTCTTCAGCTCAAGGCGAGCGCTCTACCACTTGAGCTACAGCGCCACTTCCGGTTTTCTGGTGGTTTATTGGAGATAGGAGTCTCACGGTTTCTCCTGCCCGGGCTGGCTTTGAACCGCGATCCTCAGATCTCAGCCTCCTGAGTAGCTAGGATTACAGGCGTGAGCCACCAGCGCCCGGCTTGGGTGCATTTTTTTTGTAATGTCTGCCATTTGAAAAGTAACTACTCTAAATAATATCCTTGGTCTAGAAAATGAGTTTGAAATCTGTGGATTTTCTCATCTTGGACAAATGTTATAAGCAGGTGAAGAAATACTATGAACAGTACGTGGTAAATTTTATTATAGTTTCTTCCCCTGTTGTATTATGAGCCAGACAATGCTTGGATATGGGCATGGCATGTGCATACCTACCTTTTCCCTCCCCAACATTCACGCATTGTCAGGATCATGAGCCCATTAAATTTTTGGTCTCATTCCTTGGCCATATCTTGAACTCCTAACTCAGTGGTACATTGTCATTCATCAAAAGAGTCTGTAAAATAATGATGCATGGATTATTCTAAATTCATCAATATAAATTAGGCCTTTAAACCAAACTTCTGGTCTCTCATGTAAAAAGTGAGATGAGAACATTTTCATATTCACCATCAGCAGCAGCAGCAGCAGCATCATGCTCTTAGGTATGTTAAATATGAAGACAGACAAGTTGTTTTTTGCATCATGCTGGGAATATGTGCAGCTCTAGTTTAGTTTCCTGGGCTCTGAAGCTGTCAAGGTAACTGTGAGAGATAATATTCTCTCCATGATTCTTCTCTTAAGTTTGATGCATATGCCTCTAAAAAGCCACTATGTCTAACAGAAAATCAATTAGTCTTAATGATGCAAATATTTGCTTAATAAGTCTCCTTAGGGAGCCAATATTAATCAAAGTGCCCGAAAATCTGTAATTAGCACATCAATTGTACATGTGCTGTGGGTGATTCTAAAGTGCTTTGGGGACTTTGAAATATTTTATTCTTTATTGTATATTCTCCTGGAGATTCAGTTAAATTATCATCTGGGATATTCTTGCCTTTTTTTAAAAATAAGGTTTTTATTGTGAAAATACTGTACAGAGGGGTTATAGTTATATGAGCAAGGTAATGAGTACATTGTTGCCTTTTAGCTGGACTACAGCCCTTACCTTGGAACTTCTGTTTTAGACTTGGTTTAAAAGAGATCTGGTAGTAACCAAAGTTAGTCTGCTCAGATTAAAGAACACTAAAATAAAATTCAACTTTTGATTGCTGCTTAGGTTTCCTGAATTCATTTATATCACAGTTTTTTTCATAGTACATGCTGTAGCCCCACCTATTTTCATCATGCCTCAAGCTTTGTCTCTCCCTGTTGTTTTACCTTTGTTGTATTCTCTCCCTAGCTCTCTTTCTAGTGGCTCCTCTTGGCTCACAGTTCAATTCAATTGACCCTTCAGAAATACCTTCCCGACCCTCTCGCCCCTGAATCTAACATGAGTCACTCCAATCAGTAATTCATACCTGCTTCACTAACATTTCCTTTATGTGTACTGTATTGCCTTAAGAAATTTACTCGTTAATTTGTTTAATTATTCATGAACTCTCTACATTCATTGAAAACTTCATGAAAGTAAATACTCCTCTTTTAAAGATGTTATCCTAAAGCCTAGAATAATGCCTGTCAAGTAACTATATCTCTATCTATCTATCTATCTATCTATCTATCTATCTATCTATCTATCTATCCATCTACCTACCTACCTACCTACCTACCTACCTATTTTTCTATCTATCTGTCTTTATTCAAACAGTAGGCATTCAGTGGAATCTTTTTTTTAATTGGGAAAATACCGTACAAAGGGGTTACAATTACACGGGCAAGGTAATGAGTGCATTTCTTATCAAGCATTGTTGCCTCCTCCTTTGTTTCCTCTTCCCATCCCTTCCCATCTCTTCTCCCCTCCCGTGCCAAAGTTGTAAAGTTCATTTTCGATATAACATCTTGTACATCTCATTGGTGCAATGGCTCCACCATGTTCTAACATTGTTTTAATTAAAAAAAGAATAAGTTAAAAAACAACTCTACCTGAACTGTTTTTGTCTAATTATTTTTTTAGATAAAATTGCCTATTTTTCATATACAAAGCACATTTTGGAGGAAGTGAAAAACAATCAGAAGACTAGAATAGCATCTCTTTAAGCATTTTGAAATTTGTCTGGGATCTGGTGGCTTATTTCTGTATCCTAGAGGCTGAGATCTGAGGATCACGATTCAGAGCTAGTCTGGACATGAAAGTACTTAAGACTCTTCTCTCCAGTTAATCACAAAACAAATTGGAAGTGGAGAAGTTACTAAAATTGTAGAATTCCAACCTTGCTTTCACTGTATTTGATGTTGTTATAATTTGTGGAGGGGAAGGGAAAAAACAAATCGTGTAAATAGGGATACAGGTGGACCCATTGCAACAATGAGACATACAAGTCATTATGTCAAAAACGAACTTTACAACTTTGATGGGGGGAGAGGAGGGTTGGGTGGGGGGGTAGGAGGGAGGATGGGAAGGGATGGGGAAACAAAGGAGGAGGCTACAATGCTTGATAAGAAATGTACTCATTATCTGGCCCATGTAATTGTAACCCCTCTGTATAATATTTTCACAATAAAAAAATTCAAATAAAATAAAATAAAATAAAAAAATGTTAAGAGACAGTGCCCAAGCCATGATTTCAAGCTGCAGCACCAGAACAAAATGGAAAATTTTGAAACTTGTATGGATTTCTGGCCTTAATAATATTTTTCCCTTTAAACAATGTCTTTTTCAAGAAATAGTATATTTGAAATTCTAATATACAATATGCTCTCTTTACATTATAATCTCTTTAAATTACAATTAATCTTCATATCCTCTATTCCAAACAGTATTCGCCATTTTGATTATAATTTTACTTGGCTTCATTTTTACTCCTTATCTGCTATTTCATTGTCAGCTTTTTTTTCTTTGTGAACCATATATAAGATTGCATAAAATAAGGGATGAGTATATTTTTTTTTACAGTAAGAAATCAAAACTTCTAACTACTTTGAACTGATGCAAGTTAGGGAATCTCAAATACAGTGAAAAAGAACCTGTGTGTGTTTCTTTGCCTACCACCTATGGAGACATTCTAATAGCTCATAAAAGAGGGCACCTTACCCTTGTGTTTATTTATGCTTTTATATTTTACTCTCTAGTACAAAATGCAGAGGATTGATTCTGCTTCATTGCAATACAGACAAAGATATTTGTGCTGCCTCCAGTGAGGCATTAATATGGCAACAATCATATTTTGAAATGCTGTAAAAGATATGATGTAAGCTAATTGAGATTCAATTAGTACATCACATGCTTTTTGCTATTCAGAAGCTAACTGGGATCTGTCTATTAGAAATTACTCATAGCTGGATGAGAGCTAGATGAATAGTAATTTAGGCCTTGAAAGACGTGCAAGATTATAAATGGAAGGAAAAAGAGAGGCTAATGGAAGATCACCCAAGAACTTTTCAGAATTCCCTAATGAGAAACTCTAATTTTCATATTTGACATTAGGATTTATAATAATGATAAGACTTCAAGATTGAGCACAAATTAGATCCATAAAATGCATTGCAAATGTCTTTAAAAAAACTACCTATTGAGTCTTTGAGCCAGATTTGCTTCAATCTCTTCTAGTAATTCATAATGTGAAAAATTCTGGGTTTATTTTTCTATTTATTTAACTTAAATTTTATTGTATTGTACAGTGGGGTTATGTCAGATAAGTCATGTAATGAGTACATTTCAGTTTAAACAGTATCTCCCTCTCCCCCATTTTCTTCTGGTTTTTCCCTACCTAACTTCCCTCCTTCCCCCACAGTTGTATAATTCATTAACAACTAACACCATTACACATTATGTATCTAATTATATGTAACAGCCATAGTTTATTATCTTCCTGGGAATTAATCACAACATCTTTAGCATGGCATTCCAAGTCCTCCAGTTTCATCTTCTCCCCTATTCTCTTCCCCATCACTTTCATTCTTACATTCATCTGTTTAAGTGAATCTAGTCCATGTCTTTCTCTTTCCTCAGGCACCTATCTGTTTTGTTTTGTTTGTGTGTTGGTATTGATGCTTGAACTCAGGACCAAGGCATTGTGTTTGATTCTCTCTTGCTCAAAGCTTCTGCTCTACCACTTGAGTCACAGCTCCACTTTTGGATTTATTTAAGTAGTTTTCAATATAAGTATCTCATGGAATTTCCTGCCCAGGCTTGCTTTGAAACTGGGATCCTCAGATCTCAGTCTCCTGAATAGCTATGAAGACAGGCAGGAGCCCTTTGTGCCTGGCTGGGAATCTCTATCCCATGTGGCTCCTTCCCTCATGTCATTCAGCTTTCTTAAAGGTCCATCTTTTCAGAGTAATCTTCCCCTCCTATAGTATGAAAAGCAGGAAACTTCTTTCTTTTTATCTAGCCTGTCTTTTATCCTGTTTTATTTTTCCTCCCTAGCATTTACAATACATTACATGTATTTCAGTCCATAATATTTTTTGTTCATGATTTTGTCTCTAGTATATTTTAAGCACTCAATAAATATCTGTCTGCCAAATGGATTCATGGCACTTTGTCATTGTGATTTATCTAACTCCATCAGATAATTATGCATCCATTAACAAAAGAGAATACACTAACGAATTTTACCTGAATTTTTAGAGATAAGCAAACATTTATATAGATGAAACTTTAAAGAAAATTCTTAAGGAGATTTTAGATTATAGAAAGCAGTTGCTTTGAAAAGCTTGACAATTTTTCTGGATATTTTGATGTAATAATGTGTTAACTGCTCTATATATGATCTCTTAAATACATCTCTTCAAATTATGCTTAACATTAATTAGTTTTTCTTGTGCATAGAAATGATCATTAGCAAAAGAGCAATCCAGTCCAGGTTGTTATATATAGCATTATATTTCAGCACTTTTTATTGCAGTTTAAGCAATGAAAATTGCAATCAAAAGCATGTTTTATTTTAAACTACAAGAAAATAAAGTAAAAAGATCATCCTATTCTTGATAACCAAATTAGTGTTCACTCAGTATAGAATTTAGGCAGAAATAAATGTCATAAGCTATTTTGCATCAATTTAATTTCTTTAAATTTCTAACTTCCAAAATTTGCTTACTTACCTGTCAAAATAGCTATCATTGATCTTAGTAGATTATTGCATAGATATTTCATTTGCTTTTTAAATATTTTATAAAATAATAAATGATGTTGCCACATATAACATTTCAAATAATTTTGGAAAGTGTAGAAGTATTCTAAGCTATCACACAAGACATATTTATAAAGCTTTTATGCATATTTAACATATCCTATTTCCATCATCAATGATATAGAGAGGTGAGAAAAAGAAATAGTTCTACATTTTCTCCTACTGAATTTCCCCCAGAAGATTTCAAGCAAGTAGCAATAAGAGTCCTGGCACATTGGGGAATGTTAGAGATTATGCATACTGAATGGGGAAAATTCCATTTAATGCATCACTACTTCCTGTGGTTTGCCCAAATTTACCACAGTGAAAATGCTCACATTCAACATTATTTAAGTAATAAAACAATTGGTTATTATAGTCTGTAGGAAAACAAGCAGAATGAGAGAGGACAGATTACATGGAGATTTTATATTATTTATATTGTTAATGGCTCCAATTTCCATGAAGTTGAAAAAAGCAAACCTAAATAACCTTTGAACACCAAGGCTCCTTGCCTCTACATTTATTTCTCAGCATGAGTTGGAGATGAAAAAGAAGCAATATTCAGAAGCTGTAACTTGTTCCTCTATAATTGTGAACAATATCATATTATCAGTCATTTCCTACCCTTTTGTTGGAATATATGTAATAACAAGTGAGCAACATTTAACAAAACAGTCATATGTATTCATAATTCTTTGTGCTGTGTGTGCGTGTGTGTGTGCATGCATGCATATGCACGTGCACTTGGGCTTGAACTCAGTGCCTTACACTCTTGCTTACCTTTTTATGTTTCAAGGCTGAGACTGTACTCTTTGAAATACAGTTCACTTCTGGCTTTTTGCTGGTTAATTGGAGATAAGAATCTCTTCAATTTCCTACCCAAGCTGACTTCACACAAGGACCCTAAAATCTCTGTCTCTTGACTAGTTGGATGTGATAGCTAGTTTCCATTCTTGTGCTATAAAATCATCACTTATGATTATCATATGAAAGGAATAAAATCCTGAAAATTTCTATTAGATTTATACACACATATGATATATGCCTAGAGATATGCATCTTCTCTGTTGATATGCATATATGTATATATGTACACATATACATATACATGAGTATCTATATATAGAGATATATGCATATATTTATGTATACATATATATCTAGAGAGAAAGAGAAGAGTTAGGAGAAATAACTGCCATGAAAATAGCTGAAGTATAAACACAGTACACTTATTGCAGTTGTTTATATTATTTATACTGGTGTTTAATTTGAATCATGTGATTTACTGATGTGTAAGAAGTCACCACAAAATTAGAGGACAGTTTTTTTTTATATTGGTCAGGCGTGTTCTGAGTAATACTACCCATGTTTAATTGACTAAAATCAACCATTGTATTTAAAGGATTGAAAGAATAAGATAGAAATTCATAACAGCTTTGACATATGTCTAAGGCCTCAGATAAGGCGACTGAAGAGCCGGGTTCTAAACAAACATCCTAGAGGTTCTTCAGGTTCACCATGTGTGATGTGGATCATCCTCCCACATTTACTATATTTTTTATGGCACTCAAGGTCAATCATGTTATAAAACTGTGACACCTCTCCCCCTAGTTTACCAACTACTCAGAACTCTTAGGGAATTATAATTCCCTAATAATATCACCCGAGTGCAAAAACCTTTCTTCTCAACTTTTATTTATGCTGGCCCTAATTTTCATAAATTTTCTGTTGAAAAGAATATTGATATGGCCTTTGACTTGTTGCCTTGCCTAAAGTTGAACCTACCCTGCTACCATGGTAAATCCACATTATCAACAGCAGCCTTGCACTTCACAACTTCTAATGTCTCTCTATTGACAGTACTAACCTATTAATAAATTATACAGTTAATTTACTGGATCATAATGGATGTTTTAGTGAAATACAAAAAATTTGAACTATAAAATTTGCCATTTAATAAGAATACATGTATGTCATCCATGGTTCTGGGTGTGGATGCATGTTTGTTCATGCATCTATGTGTATCTAAAGTGGACAGCAATGAATATGTTCTTCTTGCTCTGGGAGAGCAGGAAGTTAATCATCCTAGGGGACACCCAAATAACCCATTGAGGGATAAACTAGCATTTTAGAGATTCTGTTTACTTTCTCTAAAAATGGTAAGAGATAATTTAGTGTACAGCTGAGATGTAGATGGGTATTGGTACTTTCTTTTGGTCATTGTCAGAGTGTTCAATTCATAAGACTAGCAAATGAAGAAGGAATGTGTTCCATGATGGGAAATTAAAATGTGATCCCTCATTTCTAAATCTGTTTTAATATATGACCATTTATACTTGTTAAAGGAAACTTATGAATTATATTAGTAGAAAGTGAAGTAAATTAATCTTCTGAAAGAGAACCATCGTTTATGAAGTCCTTACAAAGCACCCAGATTGAAAATATGTCTATAAAATAACACTGGAGTTGTTGCTTCTATTCTTTGTCTTCATTGATATCAGTACAGAGCAAAGATAATTATAATACTAACTCGTATTGATTCAACTAATCATAACAAAATGCTCTTTTCTAGGGTTGCAACATAGACAGGAATAGGCCATACAAGGTATTTTTGCATTCAGGTCCATAGACTTTTAGAATCAACCTTGAAAAACATTTCCTCTGTCATTTATGCAAACCAAACACTAGGCTGAGTGCTTGTATCTTCTTCCCAACTCCACCTAAACATTGATTCACATTCATTCCTCGGTATTCCCATGATAACCAATGCAAACTTTTCTTAACTGTACTCACCCTAAGGAAAGAATCCCTCCCCACCATAAGTACTTTGGCATTTAATTCTACTTCTTTCTTCTGTTACCTGGTCTGTCCTTAACAAATTGATACACAGCAAATGGTGAAACCAAACACAGAACTGCAGGTGTATGTGTGTGAGCCCTTGAAAATAGCTCAGGTAAAGTTTTGCCTTGTTCTTTTAATGAGAGCACAAGGATTAAAAATGCTTCTCATTAAGATAAAGATATTCTATTCCTACTTTTAAACTTCTTTGGGTATCACATATTTACTCCAAAATCTTCTATGCACACAAAATTACACAAGTTATAAAAATCGAAAGGCTATTTACAAGCGGTTGTATCCATAATTATATAGGATCCTCCACACATACTGTATTGATGACACATTTGCTGATGTGAGAAAAAGCAAAACAAGAAGCTTAAAATTAGCTGCATATCTAATGTTTGCTACAATCTGCACATTGAGTGAGACATATTTTTCAAGTCAAATTTTCCGACTCTAACTACTGCAGTTTCATGTATAATATTCACATCACTCAAAAACATAAATTCATTCAATCTTCCTGGTTACTGAGTCATTTCTTGACCATGTTAATTTGTGTTCACTACTAGACACTAAGGGATTACTTACAAGAAATTTAGGAAAATAATATCACTTTAAATGTCAAAATCATTGCCAATTGATAATACAATTAGCTATACTTGCATTGATTTATTTGTTTCCATTAGTTTTTTATACTTAATAATAAAGTGAATAAATTACATGAATTTCCATTTTTGCTAATAAGATAAAATTATATTTGTCTTTTGTTGATTCATATATTAAAGCATATGTTGTTAATCTTGTTTTATATAAATAAATGCTTGTACCTATATAAATTGAAAAAAATCTATATTTGCACTGCAGAGATAAATATCAATGCCTTATCACATTCAAACTTTTTTACAAATCTCAAAACTAAAAAAATTCTTCTAGTGATCACATTTACTTCTCTTAACAGACTGTTGCTACCAAGTTTGAGGAATTTATACCTAGTAACTTAAGTAGAAGTTAACATAAATTTCTAGGGGAAAAAATATCAAACTACTTAAAATAAATTTGAAGGGCTTAACCTTCTGTTTGAAAATAGTTTCCATGTGTTCCTAGACTGGAGCTTTCAAAAACTCAAACTGTATCTTAACCATGGGAACACATTTGCTTCTTAAATTACAGTTATATGTAAAAAGTAAAGCTTCTGTTGCAGTTTAACTGATGGAAGTGCATTGCAATTAAATCTTTGGAAATCAACATAGGTCATAATCCTGTGTTTGTAAATTTGTCCGTCCCTGTATTCATTATCATTTGAGAGTAGGCAGAGATTAATATTTGCAGATGGTATTTAGTATTAGATAGACATGGTATTTCCTCTAATCCAGTGAGAAACAAACCTGAACTTCTAGGGCCATTGTCTCAATTAAAACTACCCACAGTTATTGGAGGCAGAATAAAGTAAAGACTACCCCACCAACCACACCTCTTGAGGGTTCCCATAGACCAAACTCTAGACATGAACTGAACATAAGAAGATCTTGCCTAGAGATGGGCATGATTTTGCAGTACCTAGCTAGTTGGAGCAGAGGTATGAAGAGTTATAAGGGATATCATAAACTGCTTTGAGCATAGCACCATTTCCAGCTTTTAGGTAATTAATTGGAGGGAAAAGTATTGTGGAGTTTTTTGCCTGGATTAGCTTTGAACCATGGATTCTTAGATGTCAGCCCCCTGAGAAGCTAGGATTACATGCATGAGTCACCAGTGCCCTGCTTTGTTAGGATTTTTAGATCAATTGTCAGCTCCTAATAACGCTTATGTTCATGTAGTTATTATTTTACTTGGCCCTAAAACTATGACAGCTTTGCTGTCAGTTTTGTTATAATATATTACATACTTGTTCCATTTTGTTCTTTTTCCTTGATGTACATTGTTATTTTGCCTAAACTGGTACATGTAGTTATAGAATTAAAACAGTACATTTATTGGAACATAGCTCTTCATTTGAAGAGGTGACTTTTGTACACTTGCAAAAATTTAAGCTCTTTTTAAAAGTAATGATTTACATCTTCATAAATATTTTGAATGTTGGGTTTAACAAAAAATAAAATTATCAAAGGAATTGAAACCCTTAATTGCTAGTTACTAATGTCATGCTACACTTGTTCAATTCCTTAGTCTACCTACAGAGGCTAGGAGAATTATGACTCTAAGCAATAAATCTACCATCCATATAGAAAGCTGTTTGAGATGATCTGGAAATTTCAGTGGCCTTGTATAAGCCTGAATTTATAGTTTATTTTAGTTTTGTTTCATGTCTGGATTCCCTTCAGCTTTAGGAACAACACAGCTCACATGATAACAGTTCATTTCTAAAGTGAGCTCAACATAAGAAAGTTTTGACCATTCCTTTAGATTCCTTTGGTTGATATGGCTATCTTAAGCTTTTTCTTCTTTTCTTTTTTTTTTTTTTTTTTAATGCTGATGGTCTGGAGAAGCAAGTAGTATAAGAACGCCTCTAGATATCTTCGAGCTAGGCTATTTCTGTAAGGTTTTTGGGGGACATCATTCAAATAAATAGTAATTTTGTGAGAGTACAAAATTCTAGGTAAAGTGCTTTATATTTTCTTCAATGTGAGGTCTGAGCAAAGCTGGACAATAGGTATTATATGTACTAGGTAACATAGCATTTTAAAATTCTATATCTTCTTTTCTCTCAGAAAGTTAGTCTCTACAACAGTACTCTGTCAGTGTCTGTGAAGATTTTATGGGTGGTGTTCAAGAGGACAAAACTACAAGTCCAGGAAGAAACTATTTAGGCAAAAATATATATGTAAGGGCGGTAACCTGCATGCCATACTCTGAAGATCACAAAATGATCCTAAATAATCTTGAGTCGTTTTTTATTATTCATATATTCATCTAATATGCACTTGTTGAGCCACTTTTATACCACAATAATAAAGGAGAGCAAGGTACATTCTTCAAGAGCTAAGGTGCATAGATAAGACACACCATGTATATGTTGGTTTAAAGTGACGAGTTGCTAACTTGCTTCTTTGATGGGAAGATTTGGGATAAGTACTTTGCCTTTTGACTTATGGTTTTGGTTATTGGAACCACTAAAATTGTAATCAGGAACTGCTTCTGTAGTTTGCTTCTTTACTGATGGCAAGACTACCACTTGTCACCTTCCCCATGGACCTTGGCCTTTAAGTACTCTGACCTAATTTGACTTCTGCTGGTCTTCACTGTCTTGATATAGTGGAGACCCCATAGCTATTAAATGATTCCTAGCCCTAAAAAAAGTTATAAGTTACAGATGAATATCAATGTTTTTTATCATATTCAGGGAAAGTAGCTACATATTACCTGGAGAGTGAAAGGGGAAATATGATGACTAGTTACTATTCACAGAGAAGTAGAACTCAGGCCATGTTGATATAATTCAAAGCACAAAAGCAGGAAATAATTTAGTCTCCCTTTAACACCAGAAGCCTAGGTTATAGTGTAGTAGTAGAAAAGACTCTAAGAATATTAGTCAAAATTATATATACTTTTGGTAATAGAAATATGGTAGCTGCTGCTGACATCTAGAACTCTTGATAACCCATCATGATAGCCCTTTAACTCAATGGTAGGTAATTTGGCTTTTCCAGAATTTAGATTCAGTTTATTAATTCACATGCAAACATTGTTATATAGTTCATTATACCATAGTCATCTTTAATCATACTCCAATTCTTCATTTCATATGTTTGTCTGCACTTTATAATTTTCACACTGCCACTTTGTGTCTTTAATATCTAGTCTTACCTCATGTTAATTCTGAAAATGACTGCTTTATCAAGGGGGTACTGGTAACTCACATTTGTAATCCTATGTACTCAAGAGTCTGAGATATAAGAATGGCCATTAAAACCCAGTGAGGACCTTGGTGCTGGTGGCTGGCACCCATAATCCTAGCTACTCAGAAGACTGAGATCTGAGGATCATGGTTCAAAGCAAGTCTGGGCAGCAAAGTCCATGAGACTCTTATTTCCAATAAACCACCAGAAAACCAGAAGTGGCACTGTGGCTCAAGCAGTAGAGCACTAGTCTTGAGCTGAAGAGCTGCGGGACAGGAGTTCCCAAGCCCAGAGTTCAAGCCCCACAACCGAAAAACAAACAAAACTCAGTGAGGGCAAGTAAAGTTCCTAAAACTCTTGATACCAATTAACCAGCAAAGCAAAAACTGGGAGTGAAGCAATGGCTCAAGTGGTAGGACACATCTTGAATGAAAGCTAAGGGAAAACATTTAGGCCCTAAGTTCAACTTCAGTACCTGTACAACTCACCCACCCCTCCCCCGCAAATAAAAACACTTTGTTTCACAATTCTCACCTTTATTTGAAAGAGTGCAATACAGTTGCAATATTTATTAAATTCTTAACACTTTTTTTTCTCATCTTAGTCTTCACTGTATGCTCACCCTCTCAGTAAGGATGTTTCATTGTTCGAAGGTCTGAGTAACCCCAGCTAATAACCACAACCTAATAACCCCCAACTTATAACTCTAACAAAGCTTTTACTTAGGTCTAAAATGCTTTGTTAATTTGGATCCAGCAAAAGTACAGAAATGGGCAAGGATCTTACCACATAGCCAGTTTTACTGAGATTTGTCATAATATGGAGAAGTACTTAGTTGATATTTTCACAAGTTGGATGTTTGAAGATGTAATTTTGTGCTATAGTGGTCGTCTTTTCTTATCTACAAATATGCTTTTTCTCAGGTTCGGTATTCACTTCTAGCCACATAACTTGCAAACTGTCAATATCCAGTATTCAGAACTGTCGTGTGCCCTGCATCTTGTATATACATTTTTCTAATTTGGGGAAGAGAAGGGAAATAATAAAATGCTTAAGCAAGGATGACCCATTGTAACAATGAGATGGACAAGATACTATGTTGAAAGCAAACTTTACAACTTGGCTGGGGAGGAAGAAATTGGGGAGGTGGGAAGGGAAGGGAAGGGATAGTAGGGGAACAACAAAGGAGGGGGTAAGATGCTGGATAGGAAATAAACTCATTACCTTACTCATGTAAATGTAACCCCTCTGTACAGCATATTTACAATACAAATTTTAAAGAAATGTCCCATTGCCTTGCTACTGTATATTGAATTCACTAACATTGGGAGAAAATTAAATTCAACAAAAACCTATGTAAACTGGATTTCTTATGTCCTGATTCAAAAATATAATATCATTTGAATTATATGGAAAATTCTGCTGATAACAATAGTCATAAAAAAACTAATAAGAGCTTTTCCCAATACTTGCTTTAGATTAAAGAGCAGAATCTATATAGATGACATAGAACATGGTTATATGGCAGAATCATACTTTTTTTTTTTTTTTTTTTTTTTGTCGGTCGTGGGGCTTGAACTCTGTGCCTGGGCGCTGTCCCTCAGCTCTTCAGCTCAAGGCGAGCGCTCTACCACTTGAGCTACAGCGCCACTTCTGGTTTTCTGGTGGTTTATTGGAGATAGGAGTCTCACGGTCTCTCCTGCCCAGGCTGGCTTTGAACCGCGATCCTCAGATCTCACCCTCCTGAGTAGCTAGCTAGGATTACAGGCGTGAGCCACCAGCGCCCGTGGTAGAATCATACTTTTAATGGAAGAGCAACACAAGTAAGTCAAAACATATTTAGATGTTATGCTAAGGTATTGTTGACTTAAATGACATGTGGGATATTTTTCAATTGTTATTTGCTGAGCAAGAACATGTCACACAGATAAAGTATTCTTCTGAGACTGCAAAATTAATCCTAAATATTACTTGAGGAAATTTTGATAATGATCTGAAAGAGTTGTTCTACTGTAGTTCTTTTTATCCATGTTAATATGCTGGCCTCCTTACTCCCAGATTTCTTTTAAGTTATTTTTATTTCCTCCCTTTTACACTTCAGCAAATGTTCTCCCTGTGTGAGAAGAACTGAAGACCAAAGTTCATAGCTGTTTACTATGCTCTTGTCTAACACATGCATGACAGGGTGTTAAACTAAAAATATCTAGCAAACTGCTTGCATTTTTTTTTCCTTCAGGGAGGGGAAAGGGTACTTCTTGTATATGTACTTTTGTAATGGAAATATGCTGCTATTATGACTCCTAGAACTGTTGATAACCCAGCTTGATTGCCCTTTTCCAGTTGATTACATTATTACCAGTTTCAGTTTGGAAGACTTAACTCAATGTCAGGTAATTTGGTCCATATGAACAAATACATTGCTAGGAGCATTATCAATGAATAAGTAGTTTATTTTAAAGTCACCCTCTGTCGTTCCATGTTTATCAGTGCTTTCTTATTAGAAATGTACCTCAAGAAAAGTCACAGGCCATGGCAGCTCATGGCATAAGATGAGATGCCCTTCTAGACACAAAATGAAACTCGAAAAACACAGTTAAAGAATTTTTAGCTTCTGTTTTGTGACTAGTGGAAAAGCTACACAGATGAAAACCAAAATTCTTTATTCATTGCATTCATGATACTTTCTAATTCCAATTTTAAAAGGAGATTAATAACTTGATGTCTCAATGGTGACCTTTCAGTTTTGAGGATGTCAGTTATTTGAAATGTCACAAGATTCATTGATGTGTCAATGTGAACCATAGGATTGGAGATTTATTGATTAATTGACACATTTATTGATGTAGTCACTTATTTATTTAAAATGTATGATTTATAAGAAATGTATTCCAGGCGCCGGTGGCTCACGCCTGTAATCCTAGCTACTCAGGAGGCTGAGATCTAAGGATCCCAGTTCAAGGCCAGCCCAGGCATGAACATCTGTGAGACCCTTATCTCCAATAAACCACTAGAAAACTGGAAGTGACATTGTGACTCAAGAGGTAGAGTGCTTGCCTTGAGCTGAAGAGTCATAGACAGTGCCCAAGCCCAGATTTCAAGCCCCATGACCAACAACAACAAAAAAAGAAATGTATATTTAGTGAATAAAATACAGTATCAAATATCATCCATTTACCTATCCTTCTATGAAACATTTTCCAAGGGGCAAAATACAGTATCTGACTTCAAGTTGATCAAAGTTTGGTAGGATGAACAAGAATCTGAATAATTATAGTTAGCAGTTGTGTTTGCTTTTAACAATTGATGCCACCATATAGGATTCAATTTAATTTATCTGATAAATAGAGGTTTAAAAGACAGGTAAGTATTGAAAGGAGAAAGCAAATTTATTTACATGTAGAAAGAAAACAAGAAAAACAGATTCTTTGTAAAGAGGGTCCCAGAGCTGGGAGCCCCTGAAGTCCTCTCATCTCTTTCTACACTTCATTCTCTGAGCTTTATACTGATTTGTAAATTGGTTGTATATGTACCACTGCTGCTCTTTTTATTTTTGAGTGCGAACTCAGGGAATTATGAAGAGAAGCATTTGAGCAGAAACTCAGGGCATTATAGGAAGAAGAAAGGCCATGATGGGTCATTTTTTTTTTTGGTCACATAATGACCACTATTTTTATCACTACCTAACCCAGAATGTCTAATACTCTTTTAATGACAACACACATTATTTTATAAAATTATTTTAGAGTCTCAGGGAAGGGTTATCAGTTCCATTTATCAAGGAAGTCTTCCAAAAGAAATTCACTTATCAGCTGTGTTTCAACTAATAGTTGGAATGTGTTCAAACAAATTTAAATATACATAGTCATGGAACTTTTGGAACTCTCTATGAGCTTGCTACTTCATGTGAGAGCAAAGAAATACAAAACAATGCCTAAGACATACCTCTGAAAAGAAAACCTAAACCATGGTTTTTTTTTGTACACACTTGGTCTTTTTGTAAACACTTTTCCTTAAATTCTATAGGCAGTTTTGAGAAGCAACCTAAGACTTTAACCAGAAGAAAAAGAGGTCATAACATAAACAATAAATTGATCATACTTAATAGCGGTTGGAAGTAGGAACAAAGGCCTGAGTAAAGAAAATGTCATGACTAAATGAAGATATCTTAATCATTTGGAAATAAAGGTAATCAGGACAACTTCAGTTCTTATAAGAGTACAAAGAATGGCATTAATTTATATAACACATACCAGACAGATTTGGTGAGTGTATCTATATGTGTGGGTATGTTTTGTGTGAGACTGGAATTTGATCCTGATTTTGCTCATTAGGAAGTTCCTCTGCCACCTGAACCATGCCTCCAACCACAGTTTTGTATTTGTAAGGGAGAAAGCTCAATATTGCTTGCTAAAGTATTTTAAACTGAAAAAATATTGATTTAAATGAGAAGTCAATATGCCTGTTAAATCTAGTCTTTTAATATTATTCATGAGAAAATCATTTAAACTATTTTCATAAAGGAAGACATTTGTGTTACTGTAAATGAAAATTATTTTTCTTTTTTTATTGCAAAAATACTGTACAGAAGTGTTACAATTACATGGGCAAGATAGTGAGTACATTTCTTATCAAGCATTGTAGCCTCCTCCTTTGTTTACCCTTCCCATCCCTTCCCAGCCTCCCCCTGCCCCCCCATCCAACCCTCCCCCCCCCCACCAAAGTTGTAAAGTTCGTTTTCGACATGACAACTTGTACTTCTCATTGTTGCAATGGGTCCACCTGTATCCTTATTTAAACGACTTGTTTTTCCCCTTCCCCTCCACAAATTATATGGACATCAAATACAGTGAAAGCAGGGGTTATACTGTGGGGGAGGGACATAAAAAGCAACAAAGAAATCATCTTATAAATGTGTTAGAAACAAATGCATGAAAGAAAAAAAACATTTAAATACATATCTTAGGGTTCATTTTCCTAACATCACCTTATCTGACCTTTTCTGCTTGACTCATATATATACTAGATATTGCAAATAAGGGAAACCATGGGACCTATGTTTCTTTGGGCTTGGCTTACGTCACTTAATATAATTTTGAAAATTATTTTTCTATTTAGGAGAAAAACATTGATCACAAGTTTGGAAATGGATGCCTGTTGTTCGGGATCCATTTCTGTTCCTTCTTTGATAAAATTATACACTTATACTGTTGCTAAGACAACCAACAAAGTGATTCCATCATACATAAGTTAAAACAAGCTAAATGTAATGAATGACTTCTGAGTAAAACAATAACTAAGAATTTTTTTATTAAAATAAGTTTTTTACTGTGAAAATACTGTACAGAGGAGGGGTTACAGTTACATGAGTGAGGTAATGAGTACATTTCTTATCAAGCATTTTTGTCTCCCCCTTTGTTTTAAATTCTTGTAACTTTTACTTTTTATTAATTTTACTTCTCACAAACTGTAATTCATATTTAAGTGAAGCACACATTCTATGTGAAACATATATCATTGTTTGCATGTAGACTTGAACTTTATGACAAAAATTAAATATTCTTAATATTTGAAAAGGCTATTATTTCATTTATTTTCTATTAAAGATAACAATATAATATTTTGTGTAATGTTGACTAATTGACAAGGATCAATAATAATAATTCAACCTTGTTCATTTTGTCCTCGTAATTGAAAGTTTGTCTATGTACATACTGCTTCATTTAGTTTGAAAAGTATATTTCTGCTCTGTCTCTTCCAGTTGAATCTCTGTTTAATTGAATAATACATTTCATATTTATAAATAAACTACTCTCATTTACTTGAATCAGCATTCCTCCAAGCATTTTTGTTTTGTAATTTTTCTTCACAATGATTGTTTTGTTCTATTCTACTAATTATTTTTCCTGAATATGTGACATTCTTGGGTCTTTTTCATGTTATATAGGTATTTATCCTATTTCTTGTGTAGATCTTATATAACTGAAAAATATTTGGCAGGTTTAATGAACAGATCCTGACTAAGAAAAAATATATCATTTTTTAATTTAAATGCAAGTACAGAGCTTTGAGGTCTAATTCATAGAATAATTTCAACTACAACCCCAGAATGTTAATGCCACTTAATGTCAATTAAATATTTAGTTTGCTACTTCAAGAGAAAGTTGAGACTTTTTTTGGTGATTTCTCTAGACAACAAATATTTTATTGATCATCTAACATATGTAAAAGCAGTTTCATAGTGCTAAAAAATATGAAATGAATGAAGCTTTTTTCCTGATTTCAAGGAGGTTTAAGGATCAAATGATCAAAGCAAGATATAGTCCAAGAACTTGAGGGTAAACAAGACAGTGAAAATATTATGGAACAGTACTATTATTAATTGAAATAAGCAACATTTATTTCTATTATGCTATCAATATAAATATCATTAATATATTTATCTGGGCAATTTTTTTAATGTTCTACTCTTTGTAAGACAGCATTCTATCATAATTTTTTTTTTGTACTGGCACAAGAACAGACCTGAGGACCAATGGAATAGAACTGAAATGAACCCACAGACCTATAGCCACCTACTCTTTGATAAGGGAGCTAAAAAACTAGAATGGAAGAAAGACAGCCTCTTCAGTAAATAATGCTGACAAAATGGTTATTCACCTGTAGAAAACTAAAGCTAGATCCTTATATATCACCCTGTACCAGAATTAACTCCAGGTATATCAAAGACCTTGGAGTCAAAGCCAACACCCTGAAAACATTACAAGAAAGTAGAGAAGAAATCCTATGTCTCCTTGGCACGGGCCGAAATTTTCTTAATAGAGACCCAGAAACACAACAATTCAAAGAAAGATTGGACAAATTGGATTGCATGAAGCTACAGAGCTTCTGCATGGCAAAGGATATAAGATCAATAGAAAGCTCATAGATTGGGAGAAGATCTTCACTAGTCATACAATGGACAAGGGTCTCATATCTAAAATATACTTGGAACTCCAAAAATTAAATTCTCCAACAACATATCCTTGAAGAAACAACTGTCTGATAAATGAGTGGGCTAAAGACTTAAAGAGAAACTTCTCTGAAGAGGAAATGTCATAGGTATTTAAATGATGAAACTAGAATTCTAGACCACAAAAGGTTCACTCATTGCTTGATAAGACTAAAGTCAGACAAACAAGTAGTATAATATCAGAATGTTTCAACACTATGAAGAATAAAGGACAGAGATAGGAAATAACTAGAACAGGGGCACTAGGAAGGCATTTGAATTTGAGAGCGCAGCCATTTTGAGATCTGAGCCAATGGTACTTTGTGAGGAGGCTCTGTAGTGAGAATGAGCTCAGTCTGGTTTTTTTTTTTTTTTTTTTTAAGGCCTGGCAAACTACTGCCAGTGAACACAGGGAGACCTTAAAAGAAGAGATGAGCTTGTAAAGATAGTCAGGAGCCAGACTTTTAAATCATGTTGAGGTGTTTGAGCTTACCATAATTGAAATAAGTGCACTGGCAGTTTTCAAGCAGAGAGTGAAATAAAAGTTCATAAAAAAAATTAGCTACCATGCTGAGCCTGGGGAAGATGAGCTAATTTAGGGCATAGAAAATCAAGTTAGTGCAATAACTAATACTGGAAGAAGGTCATGAATAAGACACTGTACAGTATTGAATGTTTATGATGTTTTAATGCTATTCTAATGATTTTTGCATATATTAACTGGTTTCATTTCACCTGACTTGGTAAGGCCTATCTGTTTTTCTTTTCCAAGTGATAGAATAGTGTTACATAGAGTTTGTGTTTTTCACTCTATATTTCCTTGCTAGTAGTTGGCATTTAAACTAATTTTTAAAGGGTTACCTTTAAACAGAATACTTTAATGTATCTCTAGTTGAAAGATATTTAGAAAATTAGAGCTCTTTAATAGTTCATGTTTTCTAAGATTGACATAATGATCGTTTGTGATAACTTAGCCTATTAAAGAGAGGGAGATGCAGACTTTGCATTAGGGCATATTTACAATGAGAAACAGAAGAAGAGAAGAGGAAGAATCTAATAAAACAACAGAAAAAAGTTCATATATGCTCCAAGCTCACATACCATGTGCTCCTATTTTCCCAGGTATTAGATGTTCTGTAGAAGCTAAAGCACATTAGCTTTGTCTATTCAAATCTATTCAGAGGTATGCAGTGGATAAGTAGAGAAAATATTCCTTTCTGACTGCTTTGGAAACTAGTTCACATTTCAAATGGCATCCATCAACAAAAAACAGGTTCATTTTCCCTTTGGTGAACAAATATACATTGCTTTGGGTGCTGATAAGCAGCTTGGATTTATAGTGACAAAATTTATATTTTTAGCCATTTAGTGGAGAATTGGAAACGTTATGTTTCTCCTGGTGATTGGGACCTAAATGACTTGTCAGTATTCTGTTTCAAAGAATGTACAAAATTGTATTTATTGTATTTATTTTGGTTTAGTATATGTGTTTCAGGTGTGAAAAGAATGGAATAGAAACATCAGCAAAGAAAGCCTAATATAAAAGAAGAGTTTGACTTTATTTCCACATGCTTATGTCATATGGATAGCAACAACCAACAACTCACATGCAATGTGATGTTCCCAGGTCATTCTTAATGAAAACCAAAGCATCTCAATGATGTAAAATAACCCTCTGGCAATGGGCCATAAGAAGTGACACTTTTCTCCCTACACTTTATTTTATTCTCTGGGATCTTTGTAGGGTTGCATGAGAGACTTTGAGTTTTCTAAGTGTCAGGGAAATTTTTTGTTCAGGATATTCCCAGAGGATGGAAGACTTGAAACTTAAGACTTTACAGTGGCACTGTCTGTCACACAACTGGCAGATGTCAGAACATGTGACAAGATAGGCCAAGCAGAAAGACAGAAAAAAATCTTTTAGTCACAGGGAGAAAATAGATTTTTTGGTTTATTTATAGGGAATAAATATGCCATGTTAATCAAGGGTACCAAAATGCTCTCTTGGTCATTTCAATAGATTCATACCAACCCATTTCTTGTTCAAGTAGTTTTCTTGTAATTAATTACTAAAACTGAACTAGAGTAGCCATTATGTTTTATTAGTGAGTGGTGAATGTTAATATAGTTCTTGATTTGGCATTCAACTATGTTTTTCATTCTCTGTAAGAACTTCAGTCCTCAGTTTATAGGTAAGAACAAGATAGTTGTTTCATTGACAAAAAGCTCACATTCAGGCATCTAGTCATCTGAGCCAACTCTGGGTCTTTGCTGTTGTTATTAGAATATTTGAGAAGTAACATGCAAGCATCAGAAATTGAAACCATGGTATCCGTGTGTGGGGGGGAGTAGGGAGAGGAAATATATTTCAAATCCATATTGTTTAGTTTTCAGAGTATCTTTGAAAAAATCAATTAGTTACAATTATTTAAAAAGCATTGAAAAGTAAAAAATAAAAACATTTATTCAATTTTCTGAAATATTTGTATGCTTGGTAAAATGAACCCATTTTTGGTAGCGTGCATTTGGTCTTAGGTGTTAAATTGACAGTTAACTCTATTCAGTCAGTAATGTATCCTGAGGCAGAGATCAGTTTTTAAACATCTAAAAATTGCCTGACTGGTACAGGAAGCCCACCAACAAATGAGATACTTTTAACTTATAAACATTTGTGCAAGGGGCTCACATCTGTAATTTTTGGTATTTGCTAATTGCAATCGTTTGGGGGATTCTAATTCAAAACCAACTCTGACAGAAAAAAACAACAGAAAGACTATCTTCAAAAATAACCAACTAAAAACATGGCTAGAGACGTGGCTCAAGTCGTGAACTGTCCTAGCCAAACATGCAAGTGAGGTGAGCATGAGGCCCTGAACTCACATCCTAGTACCAGCAAGAAAACTGATGACCAAATCTGTATAAGTACCAAAATTTGTAAGCTCTGGCATGCTGTCAACACTTCTGAAATTATACATAGTCAATTCCAATATTTTCTCTTTTCCTTAACCACCCAAAATGTTGCCTTTCTTTTTATTCTTGCATAGGAATTTGAACTTGGTATCTGAATCAATTTCTGTGGATACAAAGAACAGCAAAGAAAGACTAATATAAAAAACAAGAGCTAGAGTTTATTTCCATATGCTTATGTCATTTCTTCAATGAAACTGCTAATTTCCATGTCTTCTAGCTTTGCAACACTTCAGCAGAGTTATGTCAGATTTTATGGGCAACAACATAAGTTACAACTCTGAGCTAAATGTGAGAAAAGTTAACTAAATACAAAAAGCCTAATTCTCACTACTCAGATTGTTTAATGAAACAAACTATGTATCATGCTTAATTTTCAATCCTATTTGAATATATATTTAAAGGCAAAATGAAATTGCATTTTTCTTAAGCCATTATATATTTCTATGTAAATCATCTCACCTATAGAGAATTATATATGTTACTTGATTTTAACATACACACATTTTATTGATAAATATATATTCATATATATGCATATATATACATATATTTGATAAACATAAATTTTAGTTTAACTCATACTCAGAACACAGATTATTTTAATAAGGAAAACCAAACCTTTCTTCATATTGCTTACTGCTTCCTTCCTTATTTCCTTTCACAAATATTTATCAAATATCTCTTTTATGTCAGATATTTTTCTAAGGATACAGCAGGGAACAAGACAAGCAGAGAGATTTTTGCTCTCATTGAAGTTTCATCTCTTATTCAGACAGTCTATTTTCAAGCCGCTCTTTGATCCTTTTACAAACTGATGTTCATTATCTGAGGTTTTTTTGTCATTGTGTGTCCCCCTTTAACATCAGCACAATTTCTTCAATGTTTATCCTGTGGTGGTGGATGGTAAGGTAATTGAGTCTAAAGAATCATTTAGTACAAAAGGCCAGACAGCAGTATAAAGTAAAGAAAGAAAGAAAAATAAAGCATGTGGGCTGCAGTGGGGCTTGAATTCAGTGCCTCTCACTTGGGCTTTCTTGCTTAAGGCTGGTGGTCTACCATGCAAGCCACAGCTCTACTTCTAGTCTCTTGCATTTTATTGAAGATTAGAATATCATCGACTTTTCTTCCTAATCTGGCTTTGAACCAGGATCCTCAGATCTCAGTATATATATAATTGTTATTGTAGACTTGATACACATTGGTGTTATGGTTATATGAATCAGGTAATGAGTATAATTCATTTTGAACCATGTCTCTGGCACTGGCTCTCTCTCCTGATTTAACCTTGAAGTCTCCACCCACAAGATATAAAGTTCATTTTCCACATAGTATCTAGTGAGTACCACTGTTGTATTTGTTCATCTTTGTTCCAGCTTTCCTTGTCTTCCTATTCCCTTCCCAATACAAACCAGCTAACAAAACAGAAAGAAGAAAACAAAAACAGCAACAATGGCAACTAAAAATATCTCTTGGAGTTCATTTCATAAAATATTATTTATATGATTATGTACTTACAGCTATTGAGCCTTTGTCAACCATTCCTATGTATATCCTCCTTTGGCCTCAGTGTGTATGTCTAGAGTCCTATATAATTTATAACTTCCCAGTGTATGATATATAAGAATGAGGGTATACCATTCATAAGGAAACAGAATGTATGGTTTCCTAACTTGTGGTAACTAGTATGTGCCTATAAATCTACAAGCAAACACACTGAATGATTAAAACATATACATATACTGATCTCAGCATTTTAAGCATTAGGATTAGAGGAACAAACCATTGATGCCTGGTTTTGAATAGATCTCTTCTGATTCTAATAACTGAAATAACCCCATCATTTCCCAAAACTTCTATGACATGTTAAGACAAGATATAAGGAGAACAGGTAGAAGGTATCTGTCTGTTTAAGCTAGTATAAGAAATGTTTCAGATTAGGCCATTTATCTATAATATATTGAATTTTCACAGTGATGCAGGCAGAGAAGGCAAAGATTGAAGCAGCAGGAACGAGGGTCCTCTTTTATCTGGGGACTGAATCTTCATGTGTAGAACAACACAACCTAACTACTTCCTCCAGCCCTTTTCAAAATCACTAACCACTCCCTAGTCATCAAATCCTGACCAACTCTTCAAGGCTCACCC
This sequence comes from Dipodomys merriami, assembly GCF_024711535.1. NCBI lineage: Eukaryota > Metazoa > Chordata > Mammalia > Rodentia > Heteromyidae > Dipodomys > Dipodomys merriami. The sequence goes on along the minus strand of NW_027203381.1, from coordinate 102,057,593 downwards.
CTTTATTATTATTGTACTGGGAGTTAGCTGTCAACATGAATTTTTGAAGGTGACCTAAACATCCAAACAAAGCAGAAGTTCAATTTAGAATATCAATACAAGCGAAGGCAGATTATCAAGATGTAAAGATGCTCAGGCTTGTCCTAAAAATATATCATTAATTAGATTGGGATCTATGGTTCATTTAATAATTACATTTACTAAAAAAAAGTCTTTATATTTGCTCTTGTGTCTCCAGCAACTAAAATAGTGTGTTGTGAATCACAGGCAATCTATAAACACTTGTTGAAAGGTTCTGACAAGTTCTATTCAATTCTCTTGCATTTTTCAAGCTTCTAAAACAAACCTGTGAAGTTATTATAACTATTAGTCCCATTTCACACGTAAGAAAAGTAGGTTTGGAAAATGACGAAAACGGTTTAAGGTCATAGACATTTAATGGGTTATTTAGGAGAAAGTTTAAGCAGGGCAGTTCCCAAGTCTGTAGAGTACACAAGTGACAATTTGGAGTTGGACCAAGAGCACCAGGCCCACTGTGGACAGAAAGACAGAGCTCTGCAATGAGGCTGAACAATAAGGTTTGAATTTCATCCTGAGAAATGGGGGCTTTCTTATTAAAGGGAAATCATGTGTAACATTGGAATTGAAGAGATGAAAAAGTAAGAATCCCCACTTATGTAGCTCAATGTAAATATAGTATCAACATTTATGTTTGGAGGAAGTGCAGAGACCAGAACCAGGTAATTTTTCTTGGAGTAAATATACTGTGGAAAATGAAAAAAAGATATTTTCTGGCCTAAGCTCATTTCCACTGATTTCAGAGTCATGCAACTCTGAGCTGTGCCTTTGTGTTCCCCCACTCTTGCATTTTGGCTTTTATAAATGAAATGAGTAAAATGTGTAAGTGAAAATGCTTGCTTTATAGAGTCATTCACTGCTCATGTTAGATGAAATTGAATGACTACAATATTTAACAAATGCTACAGTTATTGATTTTTATGCCCTTTGGATCTTTTCTTTTTCCAATTCAATCTATTTTCTAGGTACCTGCCTAAAAATTATTGCAATTTTGAAAATGTATCTTCTTTCTTTTTTAATTTAAGTTCTAATTTTTTTTTAAAGAAATCTAATGTTAGGGCTGGAAGGTGGCTCAGCGAGAGAGTGCTTGCCTTGAATGCATAAGGCCCTAGTTTAATTTCTCAGCACCACATGAGCAGAAAAAGCCAGAAATGGTGCTGTGGTAGCCTTGAGCTGAAGAGCTGAGGGACAGCGTCCAGGCTCAGAATTCAGGCATCATCACAAACCAAAAAAAGAAAGGAAGGAAGAAGGGAAGGAAAGAAGGAAGGAAGGAAGGAAGGAAAGAAGGAAGGAAGAAAGGAAGGAAGAGAGATAAAGAAAGAAATCAAATGTTACTAAACCTAATTTACATTTCTGCTCATTGTTATGCATTTTATACTTACCTATTCACTACTCATACATCCAATCAAGGGTTTCTATTTTATTCATACAGTTAATGGACCATTCTTTCTTTTACTCACTCTTCCTTTCTTCTTTCTTTAGTTCGTTCATTTGTTCTTTTTTCTTCTTCTTCTTTTGTGGCCAGTCCTGGCTTAAACTCAAGGCCTGGGTACTGTCTCTGAACTATTTTTTTTTAAGACTAACACTCTACCACTTGAGCAAAGCTCCACTTCTAGCTTTGGGGTGGTTAATTGGAGATGAAAATCTCACTGAATTTCCTGTCAAGGCTGGCTTTACACTGTGATCCTCAGATCTCAGCCTACTGAGAAGCTAAGATTATAGGCATGTATCACCAGCACCTGAGTAAAAATGTTTCTTGATCAATTTTTCATTAATCACCAGAAACCTGGTTGTGGAGCTGTGGCTTAAGCGGTTGAGTGCTGCCCTTGAGCCATAAGGTGCTGAAGAATAGTAACCCAAGACCCTAGTTTAAACCACACTGTCATATGCATACAAAAAATAGAACAAGTTGAAAAAGCATGGAGCCACAAACCTGCAATCCCAGATTCTCAGAGAGTAGAATTCAAGAGGATCATGGTTCCAGGACAATTTAGCAAAAAGCTTAATGAGTGAGATGTCATCTAAAAAATAACCAAAGCAAGAAAGGGATGGGGCCTGGCTCAAGTGGTAGAAAAGCTCTTGTCTAGCAAGCACGATGCCCTGACTTCAAACCCTAGTACTCAAAGAAAGAAAGAAAGGAAGAAAGGAAGAAAGAAAGAAAGAAAGAAAGAAAGAAAGAAAGAAAGAAAGAAAGAAAGAAAGAAAGAAAGAAAGGAAAGAAGGAAGGAAGGAAGGAAGGAAGGAAGGAAGGAAGGAAGGAAGGGAGAGAGAGAGAGAAAGAAAGAAAGAAAGAAAGAAAGAAAGAAAGAAAGAAAGAAAGAAAGAAAGAAAGAAAGAAAGAAAGAAAGAAAGAAAGAAAAGAGAAAGAAATGGAGGCCAGGAGCCACACTCTTGCCTGTAATTCTAGCTCCACAGGACACTGAGATCTGAGGAGCATGGTTCAAAGCCAGCAAAGCAGGAAAGTCTATGAGATTCACATCTCCAATTGAGCCCCAGAGGGGAGAGGTAGCTCAAAGGGTAGCCTTGAGCACAAAAGCACCAGAATAGCAGCCAAGTCCTGAGTTTAAGCTCCAGGATTGGCACCAAAAAAAAAACCAAAAAGGAAACATTTTTACATAGATCATGTTCAAATTTTATTCAGTTTTACCTTACATTTTGATTTTAAGTATTCTGGTCAATGTTCAGTAATCTGGCATAGAAATATGAGCAAATGAAAACATTTGAGCATGGTATCAGGTACTATCAAATAAAATATCTCTAAAATATATACCATTAAAATATCTTGAAAAGATGAGGTTGAGATTTTACCTACTAATGTTTATAAAATACTTCACATAACAGCAAGAATTTGGCCACAAAGTAATGACTGAGCTGAAAGATAAATTTATAGGAGAGACTTTATATTCAACTCATCACCACGAGTTTCACATGGAAATAATTTGTGAGCTATGAACAGGATATTGGAAAACAATGGGGAGATATTTACTTGGCCTGTGATTTCTTGTTGAGATTTAGTTTCTTCAAATATATTACTATATGCACCCTTCAGTCTATATGCTGTGTATTTATAAATCTTGTGTTCATCATGTCACTGATAAAAAGGAATCCATAAAATACTTTGCTGCTATATCTTTTTTTTTTTTTTTTTTTTTTTTTTTTTGGGTCCGGTCGTGGGGCCTGAACTCTGGGCCTGGGCACTGTCCCTCAGCTCTTCAGCTCAAGGCTAGTGCTCTACCACTTGAGCCACAGCGCCACTTCCGGCTTTTTTCTTTTTGCTTATGTGGTGCTGAGGAATCGAACCCAGGGCCTTGAGCATGCAAGGCAAGCGCTCTACCACTGAGCCACCTTCCCAGCCCATTTGCTGCTATATCTTTTTAATAAAAGGCATATATTATTTCTATGAGACAAGGCTGTTTTCAGATTTGTTGGTTTGGAGACATATAAATACAATCCATGATCAGGATTCCTTTGAAATGACTTGGTAATTCATCTTCAAATTTTCTTTCTTTACATAAATGCATTAAAATTAATTTTCATGAATTAAAATTAATTTTCATCAATCTTATTTAAATTATGAGTGTTACTCTCTGAATTGATTTCCTTTGAACATACATCTAGAGTTATGCATGTAAAATTATTTCTCTGATTTGGCTTATATTTTGTCTTAGGAAATCAGTGATATCTTAATGTTTGAAGAATGGGTAGCTTCTTTTTCTCAACATGAAACAATATGGAGCTAAGTCATTTTTGTTTCACAGAACACAGTTATAATTAAAATAGTCAGAGCAGGTGACTATACATAAAATAACTGGGTACAAACTCAGCCTTTTACATTCTATTTTTGGTTTGGATCAGAGAAAAGTCACCTCAGTGGAAGTGAGCTTTGATGAACTTCACAAGGTCTAGTTTAATGAGTCTAATGTAATCACACCACTACTACCTACATTCCGACTAAGGCGTTAAGTAAAATCATGCTTTACAGTTGAATTCAGTGTACTAGAGAATCAATGATTGGCTAATTTACATATTTCAGGGAAGGAATTGCTACATAAACATATATTATAAAGCTCCCTACGATGACCACTTAAATGATGATGTTTCAAGTGTCACACAGTTGAAAATGCTTTCTCTATAGTAAAGTGGAATACTTTACTTCCCAGATCTCACATTTTTTGTTAAAATCATCATGGGAACTTGTTAAAATAAAGATGTTCAGATTCCAAAACAGAGCTACTGGATAACAATGTCTGGATACAGACCCTATGACCTTCCATGTTTTAAGTAATTCAAGCAATTTGGTTATGAAGTTAAGAACTACTGAAACAATAATTCTGTCAATGAGGTAGATAAATATCTCCATATTAAAATAAAATAGAATCATATTTGGAAAGAGTTCATGCATTTTATTTGTTTATATATATATATATATATATATATATATATATATATATATATATATATATATATATATATATATATATATATATAATTCCAGGGTTTGAAGTTTTATCATTGTCTTAAAAAGGAAATATTGGAGGATGGGTAGGGAACAACAGTGTATTAAGCTTTGCATCTATTTTCATATGAGTTTTATTCCAAAAATTTATGATGAGAAATGGATGGGTATCTGTTAAAATTATTATTGTTGCTTTAATATTTAATGACAAATCAGTATCCATAGTATTATATAAATTGAAACACCCTAAGGTACTTAAAACAAATTTTTGTTTTGTGCTACTGCTTAGTTGGGATGCAGGATATCTTGGCTGCAATGCTTGGTAAGAAATGTATGCATTATCCTGCCCATGTAATTGTAGCCCCCCTGTACAGTATGTTCTCAAATAAAATAAAATACAATTTAAAAAAAAAAAAAAGAGTTAACAAGAAATTTGTACTTGAAAAAATACTGTGATACTTAAAATTGAATATCAAATTATTCTGAAGCACTATCCTGGGATCTCTAGACATTTATTGAACCAGAGAAATCAGACTAATAATAAACTGTTTTCATTTCTGTCACTGAGATAGTGAAATTAATATTTGTAGATTTCCTCATTCTTCAATGATGATAGACATGACTGAGTCTCTTCCATGGGAGAGGCCTGCATCTAGATAGCAAAGCAATCTACGAATGGGATAGAACATAAAAACTCTAAGAGCTGTTATCACATTAGCTAATGGTAGAGCATGAAAATTTATGAGTTGGATAAAAATTCTCTTATTTGGACACTGAAATACAATATTGGTTTGACTTATGCTTATAATCTTTGTTACTTGGAAAGCTGAGACCTACCTTGGAGATCATGATTCAAAGGCAGCGCAGGCATAGAAGTCCATGAGATGTCACCTCCAAAATAATCAGCAAAAAGCTAGGCTACAAGGATGGCTCAAGGGACAGAACACCAGCCACAAGCAAGAGCGCCAATGAAGAGTGTAAAACCCTAAATTCAAACACTATTGTGGAGAAGGTTTTCAAGCACCTCTTCTTTATACCCTGCATATTGTGTTTCTGATTAAAAGATTTCCTGACAATATATTTCATAAAAGAGGAAGTTAGGTAACAAGAACTCTGCTAATTTTTGGAGTCCTTCACTGGTAATTTTTGGAGTCCTTGTAATTAAAAAAATATTTTACATTATTATTCAACAATATATCAATATTACCCACTACATAGCTTAAGTAGTATAATTTGCTTCCTAGCAAGGGCCAGTCCCTGAATTTAATTCTGGGTACTATGTACATGGACACACACACACACACACGCACACACACACACACACACACACACACACACACACACACACACACACACTCACTGATAGATAGACAGGTATTCATTGTCTTTCTCTCCAAGAATCTGAACTATACAACACATGCTTCTCTGGGGAATCTTTAGAATGATGAGCTTGACCCAAGTGAAGTTTCCCTAAAGTTTCCCTAAAAGCTATATCAAAATGAGATTCTCAGAATCATGCACATAACAAGTTAGGCATGTGGTGGTGCTGATGTATATTACTACTTGGATGCTCTGTCTTTTACTTTTATCTAAAGTATTTTTTTCAAATATTAGATGCCAATATTTTTGCAATAAGGAAATGTATATATTATACAATGTTATTAAATATTTTCTTTGGTCTTTAAGATTACCTTTAGGAAGCACTTTGAAACTTCAACTTAATGATTTTTAATAGATAGTCATTATAGATTAAGGAGTTTGACATAGAAGATCTCTGGAGTAGGAGTTAATAATTGAGTTTTTGTCTACCTAAATTATGATTATGGTCATTATTTTATCTTTCTGGGGCTTTGCCAAATGGATGTTAGATGGCTCTGTCTATACCTTTTCTTTTTAATTCTTATTTATTTTTTGGCAGTTTGGGTATTCAAACATAGGAGTTCATCAAGCATTCTTTTACTCGAGCCATACATCTCTCCTAGACCTTTTGGGATTTATTTTTTCAGATAGGGATCTGTGATGGTTGTCTAGGGTAGCCTTAGAGTATGATGTGCCTTTCTCTGTCTAAGATGTAGCTAGTTCCTATTTCTTTCTATTAGATTGCAGTTATGAATCACCACACTCAGCCTGTTGTTTAACATATAGTCTTGCAAATCTTTTACCCCAGGGTGGTTTCAAACTGAAAGCACCCTCCCCCCAACTACTCCCATGACCCTCACATAGCTGGGATTACATTCATGTCTCCTATGCCTGGCTGTAACTTTTCTCAGCATAACCATTTCATTAATGTCTAATATGTACTACACATGCTGGAAAGAATGAGCACTTTCCATTAGATCATATCAGTTGATTGAGGAAATCAGACCCGTACAAACTGTATAAATCAAATTCATATTTTATTTATGCTATATAATGTAAAAGGATATGATTTTTTTGTTGCTTTGTATGTTCCTCCCCCACAGTATAACCCCTGTTTTCACTATATTTGATGTCGGTGCCCTGCATCTTGTATATACACTTCTCTATTTTGGGGAGGGAAGTGAAAGGAAAAAAACTAAATGTTTAAATAAGGATACAGGTTGACCCATTGTAACAATGTGAGATGTACAAAACACTATGTTGATAACCAACCTTACAACTTTGGTGTGGGAAGGTGGGGAGTAGTTGTGGAGGTGGGAGGTAGGGGGAAAACAAAGGAGGAGGCAATAATGCTCAATAGGAAATGTACTAATTACCTTGATCATGTAACTGTAACCCCTCTGTACAGCATTTTTACAATAAAAAATGTGCAAAAAATCTTTCTTTTTAGTGAATTAAATGAAGCAAAATTGTATTGATGGCTACAAAAAGAAAATTACACGTTGTTATTAATCTAGTCGATAGAGCAATAATTTTAATTAAAAAAAACTTACCCTATTTAAAAAAAGGATAATTTAACTTTTAGAATGGACAGACAAATGAAAATGAGTAGATACTTTCACTGTATGGATTTGTCTTGGGACAAGTTTTGCAAGGTTCTTAGTGTTTAAATAATTGAGAGTAAATGAAGAAGCATGCCTTTTTCTTTTCTTTTTCTTTTGTTTTGGGGGAGGGAGGGGGAATCAGTACTGGGCTTGAATTTAGCACTTTGTTCTCTTGCTATATTTTTTCCCTGCTCAAGACTAGTACTCTTTCACTTGAGCCATGCATCTACTTCTGAATTTTTGATGCTTAATTGATGATAAGAGATTGTCAAATTTGTTGCAAGGCTGGCTCTGAACTGAAGTCCTCAAATCTTAGCCTTCTAAGATTATATATGTGAGTCTCTGCCTCTCAACAAGAACAAAATTTAATGTTCTCTGTATATTGTCACACAATAAAATGAGTGACCAAGCTGAGATGATTGGAATTAGGAAGAAGGAAAAGTAAAGTGAGCCAGGTGTTTCATGCATAGGTTGAGCCAGGGAGTTAATATGAGCAAACTAGTTGTTTTCTTGTTGTAAAAAATGGCAAGAGGCTAGTCTTAGCTATATATCATTCTCATCATTCAGGACAAATGAAAATTGGAGCATCTGAATGTGGTTTAAAGATAGAAATAGTAATATAGGTTTATAGGTTTTGAAGAATAATCATGAGAGAATGCAACAGTTTTATAAACTAGAGATATTAAGCATGGGGAAAAAAATTGAAGTTGTTTCTCTCTCCCTTGGCACACAATTTTAATCCTGTCTACTAAGGAGACTGAGTTCTAAGGATCAACATAATCTCTCACTTTCTAAAGACAAAGAAATTTGGAATGGTTAGAAGGAATTAGGCATTTGAATGGTCTGGTTTTGAATATGCTAAATCTAATGTGGCAATGGAAGGCAAAGAAAAACATTTGTAATCAGTGAGAACTAATGGAGCACTATGGAGAAATCATACAGGTGATAAGATGTAATAAATTTATTTGGCATACAATTAAAAATAACAGCAGGGCTGGGAAGGTGGCTCAGTGGTAGAGCGCTTGCCTTGCATGCCTGAGGCCCTGGGTTCGATTCCTCAGCACCACATAAGCAAAAAGAAAAAAGCCGGAAGTGGCGCTGTGGCTCAAGTGGTAGGGCGCTAGCCTTGAACTGAAGAGCTGAGGGACAGTGCCCAGGCCCAGAGTTCAGGCCCCACAACCGGACCAAAAAAAAAAAAATAACAGCCCTTGGCACTCTTCCTGGGCCTCTAATTTTGATAGAAGTAAAATGTGTATGTGTGTATGGGAGGGAGGTATCATCAAAATCAGTCATGACAAATGGTAAGAGAAATAAAAGTGGCAAAAAAGAAATAAACATGCAAAGGTACTTTACAAGAGTAATATTGGACAAGTCCTCTTTGAATAGGTAGCAACAGAATAAAGAATAATAAAACAGAAGGTTGAAATGTTCCAGGCAGAATTTACATAAGGTATTAACCTTAAGGGCTCAAGTTTACTCATTACAAAAAAAAGCAAGGTCAATGTGGCTTGATGCACAGAATAAGAAGTTGGAGATGAAGTCAGAGAAAGGTTAGGTACTGTAAACACTTATTTTATGATGTAAGACATGACTGAATCTAGGTACATTTGAAATGTATAAAGGGGTGAAGTATCTTTTAATTAAATCCCTTGATTTCAGATGAAGATTCTGAAGCTCAGAAAACTCAGGGACAAAACTTGAGTTTACACACTGTTACATACAATTGGGGTATTTGGTGATCAGACTGCTGTAATTGCTGTTATTTAACAAAGTCCTTGAAATTATTTCTTTGCGCAATGGTTCAGATGACCATGTCTGCATCGACATATATGAAACTATCTCAAACAATAGTAATTGTGGAGATTTGGGAAGGATAGTTCCTTGACTCTAATCCATGTGTATCTTCTACTATTTGCCTTTAGTCTCTGGATACTTTTTTAGATGCGAAAAACAACTTTTTAATATAAATATATATTTATTGTAAAGATACTGTACAGAGGATTTACAGTTACATGAGTAAGGTAATTAGTACATTTTCTTTTGAGCATTGTTACCCCCTCCTTTGTTTTTCCCCTACTATTCCTTCTCTCTCCAGATCCCTAACTTCTCCCTCCCCACCAAGTTGTAAAGTTTATTTTCAACATAGTGTCTTGTGCATCTCATTGCTATGATGGGTCAATCTGTATCCTTGATTCAGCATTTTGTTATTTCCCTTCCCCTCCCCAAATTAGAAAAATGTATATACAAGATGCAGGGCACCAGAATCAAATACAGTGAAAACAGGGGTTATATCATGGAGGAAGAACATATAAGAGAAACCAAAAATCACATAGTACATTATAAGTACGTTAAAAACAACAGCAAGAGAGATAAAACCTATTGTGTACTTATCTTGAGGTTCATTTTGCTTACCACCATCTTATATGGTCATATGTGCATAGCTTTTGACCTTTTCTACTTGTCTGGTGAGATTATCCTAGATGTATACTAGTTATTACAAATAAGGGAAACCATGGAACCTATGTTTCTTAGGGCCTGGTTTACTTCACTTACTATAATTTTTTCCAAGTCTTTCCATTTCCTAACAAATGGGTAATGTCATTCTTTCTGATGAAGGCATATATATAGGAAAATATATTGGATATATATATATATATATATATATATATATATATATCACACATACACACACACACACACACACACACACACACATATATCACATTTTCTTCATCCATTCATCTACTGTGGTGCATCTTGGTTGGTCCCATATCTTAGCTATGGTAACTAATACTGCGACAAACATAGTTGTGCTGGTAGCTTTAGTATGACCTTGTTTGTTATCATTTGGGTAAATGCCCAGAAGTGGGATTGCTGGGTCAAATGTCCATTCTCCTTTCCGGAGTTGTTGAAGGAGTTTTACTTCATCTTTCCCTATTCGGATTCCCTTTACATTTGCACCTTGCTCTAGCTAGGCATTCTAAATTGAAGAGAAGTGGAGAGAGTAGATATCCTTGTCTCATTCCTGAATTTAGAGGAAATGGCTTTAGCTTTTCACCATTAAGTATAATGTTGGTTGCAAGTTTGTCATACACAGCTTTTATTATATTGAGGAATGTTCCATGGATTCCTAGTTTTTCCAGAGTTTTCCTCATAAAGGGGTATTGGATCTTGTCAAATGCAACTTTTTGCGTCTATTGAGATAATCATGTGGTTCTTATCCTTGTTCTTCTTGATGTGATGAATTATATTAATTGATTTGCTTATATTGAACCAGATTTGCATCCCTGAAATTAATCTTGTTTGATCATGGTATATGATTTTTTATGAGTTGTTGAAGTTGATTAGTCAAATCTTTGTTGAGAAATTTTCCTTCCATGTTCATCAAAAAAATGGGTCTATGGTTCTTTGATGAGTTTCTGTCTGGTTTTAGGATAAGGGTTATGATGGCTTCATAGAAAGACTATGGTAGTGAACTTTCTCTTTCAATTTCATTGAAGAGTTGGAGGAGTATTGGTGTGAGTTCTGCTTTGAAAGCTTTGTAGAATTCAGCTGTAAATTTGGTCTATTTTGCAGGATGTTCCATGTGCTACTGAGAAGAACATGTATTCTGATGCTGTTGGGTGAAATATTCTGTAGATGTCTATTAAGTCTAGTTGTCTTTGCAGTTGTTTAGATCTGAAATTTCCCTGTTGAGTTTTTACCAGGTTGATCTATCCAGCAAGGATAGTGGTGTGTTAAAGTCTACAACAATCAATGTCTTTGGTTCTATGTGAGATTTGAGGGAAAGTAGTATTTCTTGGATAAATTTGGATTATTTGGTTAGTATTTGGTTATTTGGTGAATAGATATTTAAGCTTGTAATATCCTCCTGAGGGAGAGATCCCTTGATTAGTATGTAATGACCTTTTTATCTCTTCTTGCTAATTTTAATTTGAAGTCTGTTTATGAGGGCCATTTACTTGATAGATTTTATTCCAGCATTTTATTTTTTCAGTATATTATTGTTTTGGGGGAAATATGTGTCTCTTGAAGACAGAAAAAAGATGGAACTTGGTTTTTGATCCAACTGGTCAGTCTGTGTCATTTAATTGGGAATTGAGTCCATTGATGTTGAGAGTTAGGACTGAGAGGTATTTGTACTTGCCTTTTTATCCATTTTTTTTGGGGGGGGGGTGATGTGCCTTGACTGTTCTTGCTGTGATTACATAGTCCTCTGTTTGTGGGACGTTTCATTGCCAATATCCCTTTCTTGTTGGTTTTCTATGTGTAGAACATCTTTGAGGATATTTTGTAAAGCTGGTTTGGTAGTAATATATTGTTTTAGTTTTTCCTTGCTGTGAAATGTTTTTATTTGTCCTTCTGCTTTGAATACATGCTTCACTGGGTAAATTATTCCTGGTTTGTAGTTATTTGTCTTTAGGGCATGGCATTCCTCATTCCAGGCTCTCCTTGCTTTAATGGTCACTGCTGAGAAGTCTGAGTTTATTCTGATTGACTTACCTTTATAAGTGATTGTTCTCTGCTCCCTGGCAGCTTTCTTTCCTTAGTTTCTATTGATCCTGTCCAGACTATAATGTGGCAGTGGGATGTCCTATTCTGGTCTGGTCTATTTAGGGTTCTAAAAGCTTCTTGTACTTGGATGGGCTTGTCCTTTTGTACATTTGGGAAATTCTCTGCTAGGATTCTGCTAAATATATTTTCTAATCCATTGTCTTCCCTCTCCAGGCCCTCCTCAATAAGTACTAGTCTCAATTTAGGCTTTCTGATTGTATCTTGTAGCTCCTGCAATGATCTATCATGCTTCTTGGTTTGGTTATAAATATCTGTGTGCTCTTTCTATAGAGTCTAAACTATCTTCTGCCTCAGAGATTCTGTCTTCTGATACCCCCATTCTCCTTTCAAGTCTTTTTACTTTGCTATTTATCTCCCTTCCTTCTAGCTGGTCTTTCTTTTTTTGGGGGGGGGGTGTCCGGTCGTGGGGCCTGAACTCTGGGCCTGGGCGCTGTCCCTCAGCTTTTCAGCTCAAGGCTAGCGCTCTACCACTTGAGCCACAGTGACACTTCTGGCTTTTTTTTTTCTGCTTATGTGGTGCTGAGGAATCGAACCCAGGGTACATGCAAGGCAAACGCTCTACCTCTGAGCCACCTTCCCAGCCCTAGGCTGATCTTTCTTAATGGTGGCTTGCTCTTTATTGAGGTTTTCTTTGAAATATTGAATAGATTGCCTTTACCTCCTGGAGTTGGCGTTCAGACTTTTGTTTCAGCTCCTTTAACTGGGTGTCCATATTTTCACTGGACTCTTTCTCCTTCTGTTGAGTTCCTTTATCTTTTTATTTGTGGAGATAATGAATTCATCTGTTAATTTTTGGTTGGCCTTGTCATGTTCTCATATAGTCCTATGCAGGGTGTCCACTTTTTCATTCAGCAGATTTACCAGCTATGCTTTTAAAATATCTTGAGCATTATCCTCTGGATCATTCTGGGACTGTGGTATAGCTTGTTTATATGGAGATGGACTTGGGGTTAGTTGATTGGCCATGTTTTTTTGCATTTCTGTGGTTATTTCTACCCATTTGGAGACAAAAGCCATTCCAATATGACGATAGGACAGTCTTTTAGGGCAGGAGCCAACCCAATGCAGTGTAGATGTGTACAACTTAGAGCTTCAAAATTATGGCTAGGTGTTACCCTATTTAGCTCATTTTTCTTTGCTTGGAGAGGGATGTTGTGGTTCAAGGATGGAGATTACATATAGTTGTAATGTGAGAGGATCTGGTTTGGCTGTTAAGTAGTCTGAATCTTAGGGTTAAAAAGAAGGGCACCTTATACTCAGTAGAAATGGAACCAACTACAAGTTGGCTTAGTTATAAACGATTAGGGATCATTGGACTGAAGAAAATGTAGAAGAGAAGGGTTAGGATTGGAGAGATAAGAGTTTAAGTAAATTAAGAAGAAAAACTGTTTATAATGTAGAGGAGTACTTGGGTATAATAGTAGAGGGTAAGAACAGCTTAGAGGAGAGGTATATGTAGTAAGAAGAGAATGGAGAGCTTATTTCAGAGTGTAAGAAGTACAAAAGAATTTGAAGAAAGATTATGTATCTTAGAAATCTAGATGAAAATAAGAAAGGAAATTATATATATGTTTATTTGGGAGAATCACTGTTATCAGAAAAAGTTCTGTTGAAAGAGTATTGGAAAGTTGATTAAGATAATTCCTGTAATTATTATGTGTTCATACATAGAAGATCTTACTTTGTGTATAGAATTATACACAAATGGAGTAGAAGTACAATGTGGAGAGAAATGAAGAGGAGTGAAAGGAAAAACAAATTAAAATTAGGAAGTTGAAAAGTGGAAGAAAAAAACTAAATAAGAGTAAATAATAGATTTAAATAAAATAGCACAAAACAAAACAGAACATGGAAGAAACAAAAACACAATCAAATATTAAAAAATCTAAAGAGTTAGTTTTCTGTTTGTTTGAGCGAGCTTGAATGTCCATGTAGTCCTCTGAGCTGATTCTTGATAAAACCTTATATGTCTTTCAAGAGGGAAGAGCACATATAATTTACTCATAGGGGTTGGGAATATTGTTTTGCTTTCTATGCCAGGTGGTACATATGGGTAAATTAAATGTGGAAACAAATTCTGCCTTTGAACAATCTACTGATATATTTCTGTTTTTAAATTCTTTCTGTAATTCTCATGCCTTCTTTTCCCTTTAGTGATTTTGTGTTTTCCTTATAAAGCTTGATAAATGGATATAATGAAATCGATTCCTGCATATGTCACAAATATTTTTATACTGAATATGAAATTACATATTCTAATTAGTAAAGGGTTATAATATGACACATGTTATCCCTTCAGTATTATTTTTTCATATTTTGAGTATTTTAAATAAAAACAGTTTAAAATGCTCTGTATTACAGCATTAATTTCCCCTTTTAAACTTTGCATAGTATAAATCTCTTCCTCTTTCCATCTATCTATCTATCTATCTATCCCTATCTATCGTCTATCTTCTATCAATCTAAGTTGGGGGTTACCAAAGTTTGAATTCAGGGCATCATTCTTGCTAACATACAACCCCCCCCCCCCCACACACACATATACACTCTGGCACTCTTATCACTTGACCCAAATCTACTACAAGTAATAATAGCTTTCACTTGCATAAACTTAATCTATGATCCCAAATTGATTTCTGTGAAATTCTAAAGTTTAAACAACACTTTTATGTGTAGTGCAACTTAAACACTTTTAGCAAAGACTCTATTCTGAAGTAAGTTTTAATATTTATGGCCAAGAATTATTTTCTTAGAATATTTCCTTCATTTATTTGAATTATCCAGTGGCTTCTTTTTGCAACTACATTTATTTTATCTTTTACCCTGATCAATGAACCCTATAAAACCTGGCCAGCTTGATTTTAATCGTTTAAAAATAAAAAATTCAAATTTATTTTGAATAACTTTTTCTCATGTTTAACAAGTCCCTAATGTTCTGTGTTGCTTTTTTTGACACATTAATTTAATTACATTGCTTTTATTAAGATTTTGCTTTTCTTACATCATTTTCCATTATAGTTGATTATTGCTATTATTATTATTGTTGTTGTTGTTTTTAAAGGAGGATTGAATTTGAGGCCCTCAGCTCCCTTGATAGGCCTTGTACTATGTGATCCAGACTTCCAGCCATCTGGTATGAACTTTATTAACTTAGTTAACTCATTCTTGAGATTTCAGTTTATGTTATGTTGAATGAAACTTTTCTTCATCACCTAGTTTAAAATCACCTGCATTCATTTTCTGGAAACACCTCTCCTTATCTGCATAACAATCACTATTATCTCCATCTTTACAGTTAAGTTATATATTGTTAGGTGTTTCATTGTAAAAATAATACTCCCTTTTTCATAATGTGAGTGAAAATGGAACAATTACTGTTACGCTTTTCATTATACCAACAATATCAAATACAAATTTTGTTATGTGTTGGACATTTGTTTACATAAGTTAATTATATGCAAAGCAAATAGAATAGTAGGGATGCATAAAGACAGAGGAAATACACATGTAAATGTAGCCAAAAACACATCTTACCATTCCTGCAAGCACTTCTGATGAGAGACATGCAGGACAATATAAAAATATCAACATATCAAAGAGAGGAAAGTCTGATGATTATGAATGGAAAATAGATTGATAATGTAGCAAGTATGAATGATTCTTCACATTCTTTGTTCTTAGGGATTCTTTATTCATATATTATTTGTATAATATCTGAGTCCATTACATTTTCAAAAAACCTTAATAGAGCATTGTTAAATATTCTAATCAATAGAAGCTCATTTAAAAGAAATTATGAGAAAATAAAATGATGAGAAATACATTCCTATAGTTAAAAAGTATAACAAAAAGAATATAATATGAATAACACCAGAATTACCTCAGTACTTAATTAAAAACTAATGGGATCAACCTTTTGCTGAATTCAGACATTGGAACCAATCTCTCCTGAGAAGTATCCTGATGGTAGGTATTGGAAGGAATTGAGAAATGTGGGCTCAGCTGGCATGGGTGAAAAACACAGAGGCAGTTTTGTATTTTTGCCATTAATTTCATGGAAAAATTATCTTTTATTTTCTGTTCTCACCAGTTGCCTTTGTGGTTTTTGCTCTAAATATACATAGCGCCCAAAAGAGTCAACTCTTCCTAAGCCCATAAAACAGCCTGTGGTTTTTGTTCAAAGCATAATGAACAGATTCTTAGTCACTTTAATTTAGCTCAGTATTAATCTTGCAATGATTATTGCATTGAACAAAGCTACAAACAAAAGACATATAAGAAAATCTATTCATTTCAGTAAGAGAAAAATAAATCAGAATATAACTAGGGGAAAACCATATTTCTGCACAAATCAATGTGCAAATACATTTGGCAAATGTATTGAAGGCATAAAATGATCATGAATTTATTGGACAGCAATGAAGGACAAATACTAAAAAACAAATCAGATCAATGAAGTGAACTTGCTAGTAATCTCCATTCTGAATTTCTATCTTCTTTTCCTTCACCTCTACATAAAGAAGTGGTTAAAATAGATTGGGTTTTATAGATACTTGAAAATATATATGCCTTATTTAGCGTAAAAGTTCTTAATATAGTACCATCACTCCTACCCTAGGTCACTAACTCTTTAACATTTCTCTAGTTTTACAGAACATTTGGGAAGACTAAGTTCTTACACAAAGGGGTCCAGAGAATTCGGGACTAAGCCTTGAGTTTCTAATATGTGGTCAATTAAAGCAGAGATCAATAGTGAAAAATGGTGAGGAAACCAAGGTTTTCATCTACTAAATATTCTTTGTTTAGTAATTACTATAGAAGTTTTCAGAACTTTTATTCTATTCACTAAACTAAGCATATACTTAGAAATGTAGACATGTAGGAGTTTTATAGGCTTGAAGAAATTTACATGCACTTATATAGAATATGAAATTATATGTATAATAATGAATACAAAAAAACAGATCCAATGGACAAATTATATCTACACTGGTATTTCAGAAGTACTTATTTCCCTTTATTTCCACATTTGTTAGCAGAATGAATTTAGAAATAGCATCTTCAATAGTAACCTGAAACATATGTTTCGTTTGTTTGATTTTGTTTTGCTTATCTAGTATCAGTCTGTCCCTAGTGCTTTTCTTCAAAATGACTTATTTATTTCCAGCTTTTTCTTATTAATGCTGCCAAAGGCCTACTTAAAAGTCGTCTTTTCTATATCATTGTGTATACTTCATTTTTTTTCACAGCACTTAGACAATTCCTGATTCATCTATCAAAAAAAAATGGCACTAAGTAGGAACTTGTTATAAGGATCATATTAGAAGAGTTGAGGGAAAAAATTGCAATAGTTTAAGCCATGGCTTCCATAATAGACAGCCTTGACTTTCAAATAAAAACTGTATTCTTTAATAGGTTATAATCTTGAGCATGTTACAAAAACATTGAGCTTTATATTGTCACTTGTAAGAGGAAGATATCAGTAGGTCTATGTAAAAATGAAAGGAGAAAACAACAGCAACAGCAATTTGGCCCAGTGTTGAGATATGACTGAAATAAGTGAAACAAATGGTTATTATTTTGTAAATTCTTGGATTTCAGTAAAGACAGATGACAGAGTACAGATCTATTTCTGGCAAAAGTGTTACTCCCCCCAAACATGTGTTCATGGAATCTATTATAAAATTGCTCATTTTATATCAGCTTCTGAGAGGTGTCTGTTGCTTTGTTTACTTAAAGTGAAGAAAACTGGACAAAACATGGCTTGTTTTCACATACATATTTTATCATTGTTTAGACAGAATCATAATCTTAGGCACAATGCTTCCTTAGGTTGCTATGTTTATATTTGAAATATACTTGGAAAGCAAGATGCCCCAGCCCTTCTCTACTTTCTTTTCCTGTGTGAGAAAGACAATGAAATCCGGAGTTATTAGAGCCTCATGTGCACCACTGTGATTGTTTAGGGGATGCATCCACCTATTTTTCAAATCGTGTCACTAATCAGTGTCTGGTATGGAAAAGATCTGTACAGTGTATATACCCTACAGATCAAAACCAGAAAACAAAGGTTTGGGGCACTAAATATACATTCTTGTGGCTTCATTAATGGCATGTTTGAAATAACAATAAATTCCTTAGTAGTAGGAAAATGTGTGTGAATATGCTTACGTGTAAAGGACAATTTATAGACACAATCTACAATTACAGGATCAAGTCTTGTAATTGTACACCTTAGCCTGAGATCATTCCTATTACTTTTCTGTTTCTCAATTTTCCTTGTTACACTTTTTCAATTCAAGCCTTTATTAGTTCATTTATATCTTGGTATAATTTTAAGGAACTAATTATATAGAGATACCTTAAATGGTTCTGTTGGTTGAAGAGAGGATCTTATTTTCTGAGTGTATCTTATTTTATTTATATATTTATTTATTTTATTTGTTTATGTTTTGTCAAGTCTTGGAGCTTGAACTCTGGGCCTGGGCATTGTTTCTCATTTATTCAGCTCAAGGCTGGCTCTCTACCACTTCAGCCACAGCACCACTTCTGGCCTTTTCTGTGTATATGGTGCTAAGGATTTGAACCCAGGGTTCATGCATGTGAGGCAAGCACTCTACCACTGAGCCACCTTCCCAGCCCCTCTGAGTATATTTTAAAACAAAGTAAACAACAATAAACAGAAAATTTACCTTAAATTCTGTGAATATCTAGACTTTTATATTCTCTCATTAATTAGTGAAATACAGAATGAAAGATTCAAGAATAAAATATATTTTTACTTTATTTTGTCAATTACCTATAAATGGTATCACATATGATTTTTACCTATATAATTTTTAGATACACTATTTTATGATTTTCCCTTATTTTAGTTTGTTTTCCCATCAGTTGTCTGTGTTCTTTCTTGACAATAATATTATGTTAAAAATGAAATCAGTGGGGGCTGGGAAGGTAGCTCAGTGGTAGAGTGCTTGCCTTGCATGCATGAGGCCCTAGGTTTGATTCCTCATTACCATGTAAGCAGAAAAGAGTCAGAAGTGGAGCTGTGGTTCAAGTGGTACTAGCCTTGAGCTGAAAGGCTGAGGGACAGTCCCCAGGCCCAGAGTTTAGACCCCATGACTGACAAAAAAGAAAGAAAGAAAGAAAAAGAAATCAGTGGATATGCTAGAATGTTAAGACTTGGATATACTGTACACAGAGAATGAACTGCTTCAGGGAGATACATATGCAGTAATTTCAAATGTGTGGATAACAAAACCAAACAAAATGTAATATAATTTGTATGCCAGTCTCAGTTAAAAGTTGTTAGCTATACATACAAAGGAGGTGGCTGTGGTTCTGGAATCAAACCAAAGATGTCTCTAGGTTCTGTCCTACTGATCTTTATTCATAATCCCTAAAATGACCATTTCATTTTAATTATAAAATTTCTTGCCTTTTCTGCATTGATAATGGCCAAGTCCATCAACATCTTGGTGGCTTGCCCAAATGCATTAACATATCCATCTTCATCATATTTTGTTTCAATGTCCTCTTAATTTAAACTAAAATTTTCATCATCTCATCAGTTAAAGTAGCTCAAAACAAATTATCTAATGCCATTGCTAAGACTAACTCCATTGGAAAATATATTATTTGATTTGTGTCTTCCATTTAATATTTCATTTAAAACTCGCTCTTCGGCTAGGAAGGTGGCTCAGTGGTAGAGCGCTTGCCTTGCATGCATGAGGCCCTGCGTTTGATTCCTCAGCACCACATAAGCAAAAAGAAAAAAGCCAGAAGTGGCGCTGTGGCTCAAGTGGTAGAGCGCTAGCCTTGAGCTGAAGAGCTGAGGGACAGTACCCAGACCCAGAGTTCAGGCCCCACAACTGGACCCAAAAAATAAATAAAATAAAACTTGCTCTTATAGGTATGTTATTTCATATTCCAATTTTATTCTTTTTTATTTATACAATATTTGCTGTTATTTTCTTCATATTTAAAACCATTTTATTTTAGCTATTACTGAGATTCCTCAGGTAAATCATTATGTATTATCAAAACAGGAATTATGCTTATCCACTAGAATGCCCTACTCCTAGGAAGAATTCCTCCTGCTATTCTTTTTACAAATAAGTTGGTTTATTTCTTTTTTTCAATTTTTATTTATTTTTTATTGTGAAAATACTGTACAGAGGGGTTACAATTAGATGGTCAAGATAATGAGTACATTTCTTATCAAGCATTATAGCCTCCTCCTTTGTTTCCCCTTCCCATACCTTCCCAGCCTCCCCCCCCCGCCCTCCCTGATCTGAATTCATTTTAATGTTTCTCCAGGTATATATATATATATATATATATATATATATATATACCTATATATATATATATATATATATATGTGTGTGTGTGTGTGTGTGTGTGTGTGTGTAGTAAAAGAATGTCAAATTATAGATGAAAATATACATTTAATTATATCAACATATCATTTTCTAAAATTTTTTTATTGTGAAAATACTGTACAGAGCAGTTACAATTACATGGACAAGATAATGAGTATATTTCTTATCAAGCATTGTAGCCTCCTCCTTTGTTTCCCCTTCCCATCCCTTTCCATCCTTCCCCCCACCCCCCTACCCAATCCTCCTCCTCCATCCCCCCCCACCAAAGTTGTAAAGTTCGTTTTCAACATAATGATTTGTACATCTCATTGTTGCAATGGGTCCACCTGTACCTTATTTAACGATTTGTTTTTTCCCTTTTACAAATTATACCAACATCAAATACAATGAAAGCATGAGTTATACCGTGGGGGAGGGACATTCTAGCCACAAGAGTATTGTTATTTTATTCGGTGCATAAAATATAATGCATAGTGGCATTTTTATTAAAAATTGAAATGACAAGAGGTATATTTTTTAACATTATGGAAGAAAATTCATGCTCACAGCTAAGAAACTTAGTGACTGTAGAAAATATTCTTTTAAAATTATTTTATAACCTTTAAATAATTGCATATGGTGTTTCAATTCAATGTATCAATTTGTGCATAAAATACATCTTGATTGATGTAAAATGATACTTTTTATCAGTCTCCCCTTTTTCCCATTTATACCAATCCCACCCATCTTATATTTTTCCTCAATCTATTTTCATTCATGTTCATTGAGTATTATCTGTAAATAAGGACTAGAGGGGTAGCTCAAGTGGTCCAGTGCTAGCCTAGATACACTTGTGTGTGTGTGTGTGTGTGTGTGTGTGTGTGTGTGTGTGTGTATTTCTGGTATGTGTGTATGTGAGTGATCTGTGTGTGTTTCAGCTTTGTGTGTATATGCCAGTCTTGGGTCTTGAACTCAGGTCCTAGATGCTGTCCTGAGCTCTTGTTCTCACACAATACTTTGCCACTTGAGCCACAGCTCCACTTGGAGCTTTTTGGAGTATTTGGACTTTCTTGGCCAAGCTTGCTTTCAACCATGATCCTCATATCTCAGCCACCGTATAGTTAGGTTGACATCTGTGATTTATCATCAGCCCTGTTCTAAATCCTCTTTTCTAAATAGAAGACAAGTTGTAATTTATCCTTTTTGTCCAAGAATTGAGTGTTTCAACAAGTGGTGAGATCATCATAAATGAATAATTCTTGGGGCATGCCATTCCACTGTGTTGACTCAGTCTTCTGAATGCCCAAGTTGTCCAGTGTCCATAACACTGGAAGTGAAGTCTCACAGGAGCCAAAGTTATAAATAGCTAATATGCTGAATTATAGAACAAACATCCAGATGGAATATTGAATTTCAGTTTAATTCAACAAACATTACTCTAAGCTCTGTCATAGTGAGGCAGTGAACCACAAGGAAGACATGGTTCTTGCTCTTAAGGAATGCACAGTGTGGCTATGGTTCTGCATAGAAGAATAAAGTAAATATGATACATACAGTAATAGAGACACAACGGAAATAGCTTAGGTTGGGTTTGCCAGTGGTGTGCAGCTTATTGTGGGTATATCACTGGTCTAGATTTTCCCAGTCTGTCCACTACAAAAAAATTAAGAATAATATGTGAAAAATTGTCCTAAGGGAAGATGTTATGCAAAAAGCTTGGTTCCATTGCCACAGTGCTCTCATTTGAGCAAAGATAGCTAATACAGAGTAGAGAATACTTTCTTTACATCCTTAGATGTCTAGTCCATCTATCTGTCCCTGTCTCTGTCTCGTCTGCCTCTCTAATATTTGTCTTTCTCCCTCTCTTTTTTTTGCTTCTTCTCTTTAAGTCATTAATGAGCAGAATACTATATACTTGGTCTTCATAAAAAGTATAGCTAACACTTGTATATTCTTGTAGGATTCAGTGGGATGTTTCATAGTGGCACCAATATGGTGAGAGCACCAACCAAGCAAGGTCAAATTTCCAAAGTTCTTCCTTTTGGCAGCTCTGCGACAATGAGATGTTAAAACAAAATCCAAGGCATTTATAGGCAGTCAGAGACTTAAGGGTAAATTACATGAAAGGCATACATGACTCTCAGGCCTCTGTGAGTGACTTGGGAAAAGGCTTTAGGTGTTTGTGTTTATGTTAGTGGGACCTGCTGTGGTTTGGGACTTGAATGTCCCTACATGCTTATATGCTAAAACAATAGAGGCCACATTGCTCTGATATTAGGAGATGGTGGAACCTTTAGAAATGATGAACAGTTTTGCTTTAGAACACACACACACACACACACACACACACACACACACACACACACACACACACACACACACACACACACACACACACACACACAAAACACCTATCATGAGAGTCTGCTTTGCCACAGGCCTAAAGCATCAGGATCAAGTAAGTACAGACTGGAAGCTACAGAACTGTAAACTGCTTTTAAATTGTTTTGTCTCATGTGATTTTTCCTGTCACACAGCAGAAATTTACAATCTCAAAGGGGTATGTATGTTTGGTGGTAGATCAGATATCTAAGCAATTGCCTTTCTTATAACCTTAGCTTGTAAGTACTGAATATTGTGAAAATATTCATAACTGAAGACTAAATATGAACTTAAAATCAGGACTTTCTTAGTACTGAAGAAAAAGGAATGATTTTCACACAGTTCCCAAATTCTCATGTGTTTCTGTGTGAGTCAGTGTAAAATCTAAAAATGGCAGCAAAGTCGGGCACAGGTGGCTCACACCTAGCTATTCAGGAGACTAAGATCTGAGGGTGTCATTTAGAAACCAGCCTGGGCACGAAAGGGTGAGATTCTTATATCCAGTTAATCACAGAAAAAGCAGAAGTGGCACCATGGCTCAAGTGGTAGAACATTAGCCTCGAACAAAGGAGATCAGAGATAGCACCCAGGACCAGAGTTCAAACCCCAAGACCAAGACAAAAAGAAGAAGAAAAATCAGCAAAAAGGTGAACACTTTTTTTATTGTGATAATGTTCCCAGACACATGGATTTATAAACTAAAATTGTTAACTTGTCATTTTTATGCTGCTTTCATTAATGTTTGACCCAATTGTGAAAAACTAAAGGAAAATGTGGTATATATACACAATGGAATTTTATGCCTCCATCAAAGAATGACATTGCCCCATTTGTTAGGAAATGGAAAGACTTGGACAAAATTATATTAAGTGAAGTAAGCCAAGCCCAAAGAAACATAGGTCCCATGCTTTCCCTTATTTGCAATAACTAGTATATGTCTGAGACAAGCAGAAAAGGTAAGATATGATGATGTTAGGTGAAATGAACCCCAAGATAAGGACACAGTTTTATTTTTTTCTTTCTTGCTATTGTTTCTAATATATTTATAAGGTGATTTTTTTGTTGTTTTGTATGTCCCTCCCCCACAATATAACCCCTGTTTTCACTGTATTTGATGTTGGTATGATTTGGGGAGGGGAAGGGAAAAAACAAATCGTTGAAATAAGGATACAGGTGGACCCATTGCAACAATGAGATGTACAAGATGCTATGTCAAAAACGAACTTTACAACTTTGGCTGAGGGGGTGAGGAAGGGAGAGCAGGATGGTAGGGGAAAACAAAGGAGGAGGCAACAATGCTTGATAAGAAATGTACTCATTACCTTGCCCATGTAATTGTAACCACTCTGTGTGGTATTTTCACAATTTAAAAAACTTATTAAAAGTAAAAAAAAGAAAAACAGGCAATAATGAACATAATTTTAGTATGTCCCAACTACTGTCTGAATTTCTCTCAAGCTGCACAACTGAATTTGGAACTTTCCAGATCACTTTAAATTAAATTGATTAATAATATATCATGTTAAGATGAATTTTTCATGGTTTGGGAGCTAATGTTTCAATTATTTAGCAATGCAAAGTGTAGGAAACTCAGACACAAACAGTATGCAGGAGATGATTCGTGAACTTTCCCTTAAAACAAGATGATAAATGACCTGTTTTCTATCATAGTAAAGCAATATGTTAAATTTTTCTATTCTGAAAGCAGCATTTTCTCTAAAAACCAAATCAGCTTATACACAATAGTAAAAATTTTAAAATAAAGAATTAAAAAATAAAAACTATTTCAAACTTGAATGTACATAACAGAAGGATGAATAAATTAGTTATCAAACTTTTAGGCATATTAGTGTTATGACTTTTGAGTTATAGTTCTATAGTCATATCAGTTCTACCATTCCTATAGGAATCCAACTTATGAATATTAAATAACTCAAAATATGATTTTATGACTTTGTCATCCTGTCATACATCCTGGGTGTTTGAATAGATAAAGTTTATATTAGAAGATATTCAAAAATAAAAAATATTATTTGCATTTTGACCACTTTTTTTAAGGAGGCAACAATGCTTGATAAGAAATGTTCTCATAAGTGGTGCTGTGGCTCAAGTGGTAGAGTGCTTGCCTTGAGCTGAAGAGCACAAGGACAGCACCCAAGCCCAGAGTTCAAGCCCCACGACAAAAAAAATAAAAAAGAAAAAAGAAATGTACTCATTATCTTGCCCATGTAATTGTAACTCCTCTGTACAGTATTCTCACAATAAAAAATAAATTTAAAAAAAGGTTAACTGATGCTAGCAGATCCTTTATCTGACCTTCAGTTTTCAAATGCTGGTGGATATTGGTGGTTCACACTTCCAATCCTAAATTCAGGAGGCTGAAGTCTGAGGATAAAGATTCAAAGCCAGCCAAGGTTAAAAAAAAGATCGATGAAACACTTACCTCCATTTAGTCAGTCAACAAAAACCAGACGTGGAATTTTTAACTCAAGTGGTAAAGTGCCATTCTTGAATGATAAAACTAAGCCAGAGTCTGGGCCTTGAATTTGGGAATAAAAAATGCTCATATCGGGGCTGGGAAGTTGGCTCAGTGGTAGAGTGCTTGCCTTGCATGCCTGAGGCCCTGGGTTCGATTCCTCAGCACCACATAAGCAAAAAGAAAAAAGCCGGAAGTGGCACTGTGGCTCAAGTGGTAGAGTGCGAGCCTTGAGCGGAAGAGCTGAGGGACAGCGCTGAGGCCCAGAGCTCAGGTCCCACGACTGGACCCCCGCAAAAAATGCTCATATTATCCAATAGTACAGCAGACAGAAAATCACTGGGATGTTGATGTCTTCTCTATCCAAACATTTTGTGTCAAGATTTGTTGATGAGACAATGACTGCGAGATACAAGGTCATAAAGCACAAAATTATCATGATTATCATTTTTGTAATGCTGGGATTATGCACAGTAAAATAAACATACATGACAATACTCATGCTAAGAAGGAAATTACAGCACCAACACCACCATACTCTTTTTGTTTTTGTTTTAATATTTCTTCTCAGTTTAATTCTCAGCCTTGCAGAGTGTTCCTACCATCTTTTGGGGGAAAATAACAATAGACTTTAGAAGACAAAAGTAGAGCAATCATTCCAGAAATATTGAGATTGATTTGACTAGATTTCTGGACATAGTGTAACAGAATGTTGGTATGAATGGGTAGTAGTATATATCTGCATAATTTCATGCTTTAAAATTAAATAAGACTTTTATTTGATTCAATACAAATACTAATGATATTGGCAGCAGTTTTCATGTAAGCTGGCTTCTAGAATACACAAGTGAAGGTGATTTTTTTTTAATTATTACCTGAGCTACATTTTATTCAGGGCAATCAAAATCTTCTAAATGACCTACCTGCACATCATGCATTTGCTCCCAAAAGGAAAATGTAAATCTAGATCACATTGTGCTATGTAGATAAGAATTTATCCTCTCTTATTTGTTGAGGAACATTTGCACATTGTTGTGGGCTTCCTCTGAAAGTAGGAAACATCATGTTTTCAGGGTCAAATGCATCAAAGCTATTTAGCCTCATATTTTATTAATGGTAATGGGAATCATGTAGCTAAATCCTGGCAAATTGTACTGAATAGCCTCATCCAATGTTATATGATTATATTCATGATGGGTTGTTCATTTTGTATTCAATGTGGAACAACTAATTCTAATGGCTTTTTATTTTATAAAAAGTGATATATCAGTAGGAGGAAAGGTCATTCCATTTGGAATCAAGAAAACACTCTAATCATGGGATAAATTAACCTCTTCTTTTTAGTTATACCTGTAATTTTCTGGACCATACAAAGTCTTATTTAAATACCTTATTCATTGCATGACAGATAATAAAATAAACAATTGTTACTTCTCTGAATACTTTATTATTTTATGATCGGGAATTCATCATGTATGACTTCACTAGATCATCCATTTATTTTTTGGCCTTTATATGAAAACCTTAAATATTATCATTATATTTTTTATTGTAAAGATACTGTACAGAGGGATTACAATTATATGAGTAAGGTAATGAGTCTATTTCCTATTGAGCATTGTTACCCCCTCCTTTGATTTTCCCCTACCATCCCTCCCCTCCTCACCTTCCCAACTCCTCTTCCCCCCAAAAAAAGTAAAGTTCTTTTCAACATAGTGTCTTGTACATCTCATTGTTACAATGGGTCAACCTATACTCTTTTTTTGTGTGTTTGAAAATACTGTACAGTCTTATTTCAGCATTTTCTTATTTCCCTTCCCCTCCCTAAATTAGATATATGTATCAACAAGATGCAGGGCACGGGCATCAAATACAGTGACAACAGGGGTTATACCGTGGAGGAAGAACATACAAAAACACAACAAATCACACATTAAAAACAACAGCAACAAAGATAAAACTCTTGTGTCCCTATCTTGGCGTTCATTTCGCTTAGCATCATCTTATATGGTCATATGTACATAGCTTTTGACCTTTTCTGCTTGTCCTAAGAGTATAATTTTTATTGACTTTTTTCTGGCCAGAGCAGCCCTAACTACATATAGAATTTAACCTCTTAATTGCTTTGCTTAGTGATATTTTAAAAAATAAAATCACTATTATTCTACTTCCTTGGACGCTATTAATTGTAAAGCGTTGAAAATACAACCTAATTTAAAGTTAACATTTTTATTTAACAACAGCAAATTAGTAGATTTACACAGATATATGAAATCACACAAACACACACTCACCTACACACATATAATTTTTAGGACTCTTGTTGCTGACATATTAAGAACAAAGATGTCAATATTTTGCATTAATACATTATAAAGACTTCAACCAATTAGTACTTCTATTTAGAAAAAATCAACTTCACATTTAAATAACTTTTTCATAGTACATAGAATTTACATTCTTGCAAGCAGAATACTAACAGTGCTAATTGGTAGAAGCTATTTTGCAAAATTCTGAATTGATATTATTTAAATCTCCATAGAAACTGTAAGGTCATTGTATATGCTTAAATATGCCAGAGCTATCATCAGTGAATAAAAATTGTTTATATGTATGAGAAGTAAAGGACCAGTGAGAAGAAATAACTTGAGCTCAACCTGTGGAGATGGTGAAGAAATGCATGCTGATGTTTAATAGCTAATATCAGCAGGGCTGCAATGAGATTATTTGGGGCATAACTAGTTTCATGGTGATACCGAGTTAAAACATCTATTAAATTGTTGAATCTCTTCCAACTGTGGGGATAAATATTGGATTTAACAAAATGTTGCAGCAAACAAATCCAATGTCTATTTTTTAACCAGTAATACATATTTGGAGATTTATTTCACCTTAGTTGTGAAGAGAAGTGAAAATTTACCCACTGTGTATCGAATAGTCAGCAATATTTGGGTAAAGAGCTGTCTGTATTTAGGGGAAAAAAGTTAGTGCTTGTTTGACGGCAGTTTCTTAGAACAATGCCAATTGAAATGATCATTATTTTAAATTTAGATTTTTCCATATGTTTATTTACACTTTTGTCATTTCCTTCCTTCTATTGTAATTTCCTTCCATCTATGTAATTTGAAGCAGGTTGAAACTTAGCAGGTGCAGGACAATGAAACTGTTTAAGGTCACAATGAAATTTCCAATATATGATACCTGAAATCAAGATCTGAATATCATGACTTCATATTGATATCACTTCACTATGATTTTTATTTTGAAGAATCAATTGTTTATGATGTGGAATGAATCTTGGAATTACCTGAAGGGTTTGTATTACTGTAAAATACAGATACCTATTTTGCACTAATACTAATTCAAATCTTGCTTGAAAGAATATGGATGGTCTGGATATCTATCCTTTTTAAGAGTTTCACTAGTAATGTTGGTGTTTACAACTAAAAATTTGGTACTGCCCCAAAATGCAGGTTAAGAGACATTATGGGTTGACAGAAGCTGAAGGAGGTTGGGATTCCACCAGTAGTCAATAAAAAAGAGGGTTTGGCATATTCTTCAAAGGAAATACGGTTTTTAAGATGGGTAATTTGGGCAGCATTATCACAGAAATGGATTTGTGTTTGGGCCAAATATGTAATGGCTGGAATAAAAATAGTTACATGATTTTTGCCCTGAAAGCCATATATCTGTCCATATAAGACATGTAAATTAAAACAACACTGAGTGTTCATCTTACCCGATCATAATTGCCATCATTAAGAATACAAAGAACGACAAAAACTGGTGTGAAAGTGGGTGCAAAGAAGTCCTAGTAGGCTGTTTATGGGAATGTAAACTTGTTCAAACATTCTGAAAAGCAGTATGTAGGGCCTAAAAAACGAAACATAGAAGTATCCTATAAATCAGCAATTGCATTCTTGGGTATCTACACTAAAGATGACAAAGTAAGATACTTGCACAACCATGATTATTCCAGCCCTAACCAGCCCACATACCCCCTCAGCAAATGAATGGATCAAGAAAATGTGATATGGAGTTTTACTCATCTATTAGAAAGAATGCTATTGCATCATTTGCAAGGAAAGAGAAGAACCTGGAAAAATTATGCTAAGAAACTCAGGATCCAAGAGACAAAGGAAGCATACTTTCTTTCATATGTGGAAGCTACAATTAATTTATCAATTTAGAGTAAATATTTGGTGATATCCAAATGTACCAAAATGTGTTAACTCAAATATAGTAGATTCAGGGGTGAACTCAAATGGTGTAATTTGTTGGAAAGGCTCACTCACAATCCAACAAAATAAATACCAGGAAATGGAGCATTGGGCTCAAGGGGTTGAGTATACGTGAATAAGGAGAGGAAGATGGAGGGGGGAGAAAATGCAGTCATGACATTCAATACATAACATACAGAAATAAGAAAATTGAGGAAAGGTTTAGGGTTGGGAGGAATAGGGGAAACTGATAAAAGTGTTGACATTGATCAAATCATAATTTATTAATATAGCACTTTGTTGAATGGCAACTCAGTTGTACATGTAGATAGAAACAGAGCAATTAAAAAGAGAATCATATTTGGTTCCCAAGTTTTTATTAGCTCTGTATATACTTTGATTCTCCTAAGATTTCTCTTCGTCTTCCTTTCTGCCAACAGAGAACTCTTCCTGTTTATACATATGGTTCTTGGTCTCCTCACATACATATAATGAATACCTCAAAATTTAACTTCTTTAGGGATATTCTTAAGTTGACATAAATATTGAAATCTATTAAACTTCATTTATATATTCATGTTGAAGTAAAAGGATTGTTTGAAGGTATATATACATGTACTACCTATATAAACTAGAATATATACCTATTTAGTATATAAATAGAATAGACAGGAAAGAAATATGTTTACAGAACATCATCTTTTCTTTCTGTTTGTACAGTTACTGTTCATTTTTACAGCCATCCCTACTACCCATCCAGACACTTCCAAATGCACAGTTCTATAACAATTTACTGTCAAGAGGTTGCACACATTGGCTTCAGCCCCTTGACCTTAAAAGTTTGGATTTGCATTTGAACTCAAATGAAGTTTGAAAGGATGACTGAAGCAAAATGTGGATACATTCCAATATTTCTTCATAAGCAGGTAGACTTGAGCATGATAGAGATCAGTAGAGTTCCTTCCATTAGATAGTAAGCCAACTTTGCAACAAAGATGAAGAACTACTTGCATGTTTGATCTGAATTAACCTCTCGGGTCACTGGGGCACCATTTAGTAAATTGCATTGTCTCTTTGTAGTGGGATCAATGCTATAAAGAGTTGTTGCATCTGACTTAGGAAATGAATTTACTTACAAGCATTAGTCTGATCATCAGAAACATGCTTGAAATCTTGAATAGCAAAGTCATAATGTACTGTAGGTCAAAATGAGTTTTTCTTTAACTATTTGACACTATAAAATCATTTTGAAAATACAAAGTAGAATGTTAGTCAAGTGATTCATGAAATATGGTTCTGAAGGAGAAGAAAAATGGATAGGAAAGTAAAAGATCAAAGTAAGGAAATAGTATGGGATTTAGAAAATAGTAAGAGAGCAGAAAAATCACTTTATATTTTAATGTAAGGTCCACGGAAAAAATGAAATAGTAAGATACCCATACATGTTGTGGGAAATGATAAAAAAAATCTTTGAATAGCATACCTAAGTGTGGGAAGTGCTAGTAATCCTTGTCTATATCTGAAAAGCTTTTCATTGTGAAGTGGGCCATTATGTCTATTATATCAGGAAAGAACTGAAAATACTGGGAATGAGTGCAGGCATAGTTAAGGCTTAAGGTTTGACCAGCGAGACAAGGAGTTGCCTTCTACTTGCTTATATTTTCTCTACAAAAATCTCAAAAGTCCACTTGGCAAGTAGAAAGAGAAAAAGGGGAAAGAAATAGAAAATCCTTCTGAAGAACAGAAGAGAGGGCATTTAAGGAAATAGAATGTCCAAGAACTACTCTATACCTAGCTTACCTGCAACACCCTTAAATTGTAACTAGTACTCAAAGTTTTTACTTTTTTTTCACAGCAGTGGTACTCAGCAATCAGGACATCCTTTAGGAAAGGCAAATAGAACATATCTGACAACTAAAGTGGAAAAACAATATGGGGAAGGAAAGTTCAGGCTATTTATAGTAGTTGAATCTAAAAGGAAAGTAAAAGAGATCAAATTGACTTGCAAACTAAAATATGTTTGGTACAGGAAAAGGTAGAGAAACTAAACAAAAGAAATAGATAAATGGGAAATGGTGACTCAGTGATTGAATGATTATCTTCAAAATTTCATAACAAGAGAATATGTGCTTGATTGGAAGATACAGTCCTAAAGAAGGATAGAGAAGAGAAATGTGTGAATACAACATCCATTGGCTGTAAAGTCAAGAAGTTGAAACAAAAAGGGGATTAAGAATTGTAGTAGTCCATCAGTATTTGAAGTCTCCTACAATGAGGGTAGCAATTGATATGAAAAATGTTATTGTGAGGCAGATATTAAAGTATCATCATGGTAAAGGGCTGGTTTTACAGAGCAGTTCAGTAGATGACATTGAGTCAAGGGCTGGGAAGTTGGCTCAGTAGTAGAGTGCTTGCCTTGCATGCATAAGGCCCTGGGTTTGATTCCTTAGCACCACATAAGCAAAAAGAAAAACAAAAGCCAGAAGTGGCGCTGTGGCTCAAGTGGTAGAGTGCTAGCCTTAAAGCTGAAGAGCTGAGTAACAGCACCCAGGCCCAGCGTTCAGGCCCCACGACATTGAGTCAGATGATAAAGGCTGAATGCACATACCATTAGACAATGGGCCACCCATTCTATTCAGTGGTAAAAGTATAATACTTTGTAAGTAGTGTTGTTTAAGTAAGAGAAAGTTATGTCTGTTTCTTAAAAATATAGGCACAAAGATAATGTCATATAATATAAGAAAGATTTTAATGTATTACAATGTATAATATATGTACTGATAAAGAAATATATGTATATGAGTGTGTATGTATATATAAATATATGTAAATATATTGATGCTCATTAAGATTTCAATATTGAAAATTATTGAACTTCTAGTATATATTTTAGTTTTAACAATATTCATTATTAAATCAATATTATAATTGTTATTATGGAATTGTTATTTGGAATGCTAAATTGTAGTTTAATTATAATTATATTGTGGTATACTAAAATTATATGAAGTGACTCAAAACACATACACACACACACACACACACACACACACACACACACACATAATACTTTACTTCTAACCATATCCTTCTTGTAAGTCTAGTCTTCTATCACATCTAGCATGCCACAAGCATTGCCATTTTATACTTCGTAATGAATAAGATAGGCAGACGTGGTCCTATAAATTTGTTTTGTTCTTCCTTGAACTTTAGTTCCTTTTGAATACCATAATGAGCCAGACTTTGGGCTATCTTTGATTCTTTCCACTCACTGTCAAATTTCCCAGAAACAGTACCATTCACTGTAATCTCTGCACCTACTCAATGTAAATTTAACCTCTGACTTCCAAGTTCAATTTAGACTATTCATAAAGCTATAGCACTTTATAGGACACACAGATAAACACAGGTAAAGGGTATGCTTATAGGAAGAGAAATGTTTGACACAATTGTGAATTGATGAACTAGTTGCAGGGAGAAGCAGTGGGATGAGGAGGGTGGAGGTAGAGGACAAAGGAGGATATGGGTAGAGTCCTTTATATGCATTTATTAAAATAAAACAAGCAGATGAAATTGTTGTAAAAAAGGGCTAATGAAAAAGTAGTAACAACAGTATATTTGATAAACACATGTTATGTGCTTGTATAGAAATATCAAAAATAAATACCTTTATACTATTAATATACACTAAGAGAAAAGAGAATGGGAAAACTTCAAAGAAGAATAAATATACCTTGAATAAGAGTAAAAATTTGAGAGAAATAGAAGAAAAGCTGTTAACAGGACATTGATTTGATAGGGTAGGGATAAATATATTTGAAATTTCTCTGAACAATATGTGGCTCTATTTTCCATGACATATGTGTAATGCTATTTTCCAAGATGGAGTTAATACCTGAAAGAAACATCTGAAGGCACAGAAGAGAAGAAATTAAAATCCATAAAGAAGATAGTAAGAGTCTGTCAAACTGATTATTTAACAGCACACAAGTGGACATATATGCACATTAATGTGTTATGGAACACTAACAATAAATATCTTCATATTACCTGAATTTTATTCTAGACTTTCAGCCCAACTCAGTGATTTCTGATCACTAAGCATCAGCACTATATAATACAAATGCCCCTAGCAATGCATGTTCTACATGGCTATCCTGTTATGTGTGCTTTGCATCAGGGGCTATTTCTATAACTGTTCTCACTTTTGACATTTATTATGCAGTCTGTTGGACAATTTTGACCTTTAATACTTAAAAATACGTGCATGTGATATTGTTAGACACCATAAGAGGCAGAGAAATGGAAGCAATGACATTAACTATAAGAATAGTGGATGCAATGTGGAGGTGTTAATGTTATGATAGTGCCTACATGATTGAAGATTTATAGATGTACTATACAAATTTACAGAGTACTGCAAATATTGGGACAACAAAGGAGGGTTACCAGAGATATAATTCGCAGAAACACACACACACACACACACACACACACACACACACACACACACACACACACACACACACATATACTTGTGTTTTCTATTGTAATTTAGAGGATAATGAAGAAAATTACAGAAAAAACTTTCAAACTATTATGACAGGTGAGTATTCTTGAATATATTTTAGCTTTATAAAAAGAAAGTGTGTTTTATCAAATGCTACCCATACAATTTGATAACCATTGAATAATGGTTATCTTCTTCAACAGTGTACTCTGTTGCCGATCATGAATTGGAATCAGTTGAAGATATAGCTGTTTGATTATTATAATAATATTTTTTGGCAAAGCATTCTGACAAACTACTTTTTAAATCTTTTTATTTTTTGTCTGGTAGAGGCTTGAATTCAGGACATGGTTGCTAACCCTGTGGTTTTCTGTAAAACAAAATGCATAGGATGGATAATTATATACTTGTATACTATAGAGAAACTATGAAATTAGTATTTCAAATGCTTCCTTCTGGAAACCCCAAAGGCAAGTTTTAATAACATTTCTGAGTGATATAAAAGTCTTAATACTTATTAATGCTAAATACTTATTAATGTTAAACAAAAGGAAAACTTTCACTGAGAAATTAAACAATTCAATATTCTTATTATGAAAATGATCAGCCTTAAAAAGGAGTCTTTAAAGGGAGTTGTTGCTTCTATAATACATTCTAATCATTTTCAGTATTCTAACAGACACAGGATTTTTTCTATAGCAAAAAAGAACTCATGAAATTTCAAATAAATGAGACATTTAAATATTAGGTTAAGTTTCAGATTTATAGTTAGAAAACATCTGGAAGAGTCTTTGAAGTTTATATTCTTTGGACCTGATCTGATAACAAAAATACAGAGGGAATTGTCACCTGCTTAAACTTGTTCTCTAGCTTCATGTCTTCTAAATTGCTTATATGATCTTTATGGTAGTGGTATAAACTGACTGGCACCAGTAACTCTAGCTTGTCAGTTTCCAAGGACTTTAGAGTACGGGCTATAGTAAGGACTGTCTATAGTTCCTAAATCATTTTCTCCTATAATTTCTTTTTTTGTCCCCTTTTTTGGTTGGTCCTGAGGCTTGAATGCAAGTCCTGAACACTGTCCCTGAGCTTTCCCACTGAAGACTAGTGCTCTACCACTTTGACACACAGCTTTACTTTTATTTTTCTGGTGGTTAATTGGAAATAAGTGTCTCTTGGACTGCAATCTGTCCTGGCTGCAATCTTCTGATCTTAGCCTCCTAGTATCTAGGATTACAGATGTGAGCCACTAGTTCCCAGCCTCCTATAAGATATTACTGTAGTCCAAAAAATAGAAGATCCAATCCAAATTCTAATCACACATAGGAAATTATATTGTCACTTGTTTAACACACATTGATACATTTTTTATTCAAAAGTTAATATAATAAACCTTACATTTTAAGAATTTGCAGGCCATTGAACAGATAGTCTCATTCTCTCTCCCTCTTTCTCTCCCTATCTCTCTCTCTTTCCTTCCATCCCCTCCCTTGCCTCTTGCTCTCTCTAAGCACAAATGCAATATAGTAAATCTTACATCCAAACTATAGACCCAGTGATTATGATGGTAGAGAGAAGGGAGTATCTATCCTTAGGAGAAAATGTCACAAATAAGACTGATGGGTTAACATGTAAGGAAAAGCCATTATTATGATTGTAATAATCACAGTGACCATTTTTAGACAACTTAAAACCAATTCATAGTACTATATGTGTTCAATGAATCTAACTTTTATGACTTTGAGAATACACTCTAAATTCCTTCTTCATATTCTAATTTGATATGCTGAAAATAATATGAAACAATTTGGCATCTATCAGAATAAACATCTAGTGGAGCAATTGGGTTTTCCACAAGAAGGAATAAATATTAAAGTCAAACTAAGTAGAACATATCACAGCCTCTCCTGGTCCAATTTAAATTTAATGAACTGTTGGTTGAACTCAGTGTCTCATCCCCATAAAATCAGAGACATAAGGGTTATAGAAACTGCAACTTCGACATTCTTTCACAGCAAATATGAGTATAAATCAAGGGACACATTCATTTTCTTCCAGCACTCTGCTTTTCTGCCATCTGCTAACATGGCACTTTGCCATTTGGAATTTTGTCAGATTATGTAGAACAGGCTTATTCCTATTGGGCACTTGACTCAGGACTGACCAATTATTTTGGAAGATGATAAGAGCAAGGGTAGCAATCAAATTAATAGCTGAGTTAAGACTGTTCAGGATTCTTATCAACCTAGCCAGGACACTGGGATAGTCAGCTATTCTTGATACTTTAGAAAACTTGATAAGAAGAGAGGCCTAGTGAATTGATCTTCTCATGTTTATTTACCAAAGAAACACACTAGGCTTCTTTTCTATTAGTATCAGGCAGTGAGATATATTTATTCACACTTTCCAATACTTTTCTTTTTCTTCAAAGGATTTCATACTAATTACCTTGGGTAAGTTTGGATTTATCAGGCCACTTTCCTAAAACCATAATGCGTTAATTTATTTATTTATTTATTTGTTTGTTTGTTTGTTTGTTTGTCAGTCATGGGGCTTCAAGAGCACTGTCCCAGTGCTCTTTTACACAAAGATAGAGGTCTACCTTTGGGCTACAAAGCCACTTCCGGTTTTTGAATTGTTAATTGAAGATAAGAGTTTAACAGGGACTTTTCTGCCTGGGCTACCTTAAAACTGCTACCCTCAGATCTTAGCCTCCTGAGTAGCTAGGATTGCAGGTCTAAGCCACCAGCGCCCAGCTTTACCTACATTTTATGTGTGTATAACTTAAAATTAATTTTTAGGAAGTCTTGAAACTTTATTAGAGATATTTAGACTAAGTGTATTACTTTGGAGAATATTTTGAGATTTTCAGTGAAATGATAAAACTTCCTTACTTGTAAAAACTAACATTTCTCAAATTCACAAAACAGTTATGTATTGATATTTTGTTGAGTAGTTCCATTGTATGATTGTGGTACAGAAGATTTATGGAAAGTTAGAAGGAGGAGCTTGCCTTATGTCTAAGAAGCATGAAATAGCAGAATCCTTTGAACATCAACAAGTGTTGGAAAAAGTTGGTTAAGATATAAATCACTTTTTCAAGAAGTAACTGAAGAAATATATATGCTTTGATCCTAAGAGGCCATAACAAAATAGCGTCTTACTTTCCAGCCTAAACAAATATATTACAAATGAATTAATAAAACTAATCATTTAGAAATAGTTCTAAAAATTTACATGTAAAGTAGTTTCTAAGAATTTAATAGTGATTAATATGTAGCCTTATAATATTTAGAACTATTTTCTTCACTTTAAATCAGACAATGTATAAAGGTAGTGAGGCTTTAAATTTATAAGAAAAATGATGTTGAAAGTTTTATGAAAAATAGATGAAACAGTAAGTCTGAGAATTCCATATTTGTTACTATATTTCATAAGCATTAGTGCCAATGGATTAAGCTTAATATGGCGAAATAATATATTTAAATATACCCAAGTTAGTTTTAAATCTAAACAAGCGGAAACATTAATCTGAAAAAAGTATACTTTTGCAAAGTTAAAATAACACTAATTGTAAAAGTATGCAAATGAAAATGACAAAGAAATAAAGGAGAAAGTAGGGAGAAAGTAGCTGCTAGTTCATAACTTTAATCCTAACTATGAAGCAAGATAAGGCTGGAAGATTATAGCTCAAGCTAACCTGGGCAAATAGTCAGTAATACTCCATTTCTAATTAACCAGTAAGATTCCAGGCTGAAGTGATGGCTGAGTACTCTCCCTGAGCAAGCAAGCAGGCTGATTGAAGGCAAAAGGCACTTACTTCAAGACCTGATAGGTACTTTCCCAGACATAGACACATGCATACACATACAAAAAGTAGTGTGTGTGTGTGTGGGGGGGGGTTATTTGTGTTACTTGTTTTAGACATTGGTAATTTTTGCCTTGGGTTTCATGACCTTGAAAATGGGTTCATATAGTTCTTAGTACCATGATGGAGGGATTTAAATATATTCATTTGACACGGACAATATTCGTTTTTTGGTATTTAGGGACATTGGCAAGTGAAGAATTAGAACATCATTAGAACAAGAAAACAAGAGTATTGGTTTTAGAAGTGTTATTCATTGGTAGAGCATATGCTTAGCATATATGAGGCCCTGGGCTTGATGCCTAGCCTTATAAAAGAAAAGAAAGATTAGAATCACTTCTAGGCACAGGTGTTGACTACTATTGCTGGCAGTAATAAAAATGAACACTTTTTTTTTTTGGTCAGTCATGGGTCCTGAACTCTGAGCCTAGGCACTGTCCTTGAGTTCTTCAGTTCAAGGCTAGTCCTCTACCACTTGAGCCACAGCACCACTTTCGGCTTTTTCTGCTTATTTGGTACTGAGGAATTGAACCTAGAGCCTCATGCATGTAAGGCAAGTGCTCTACCACTGAGCCACCTTCCCAGCCCAAATGAACACTTTTTAAGAAAATAAAGTTGTATGACATATGGTTGTTGTCACAGAAGTTGGATTTCGAATGGATCTTGGTGTTCTACAAAGTCATATATCAACAAGCCTAGAATTGTAAGGATCTTTCTTAGATGATTCTAGGTGAATGTTATGCCATTTGTATAAATAGGATGTCTGTTGTAGAAATACATGATTGTAAAAATTTTTAGATGATGATAACACTAGTATAGTAATATATGATTATGTTAAAAAATCTATTTTAATCAGATTTCATGACTGTATAGCTGTATTTTGGTACAAGTATGTTTACTCTAAAAATTAGTGTTTTTTTTAAAACAAAAACTTATTATCTAACATGATTGGTAAGTTATCACTTCAGATTGTGTTAGGTGAGTGGACCTGGACCAAGCTTTCTCATGAGATTGTAGCCATCATTATCTATCGTCATCTAGCAGCTTAATGTAAAGGTATTTCTAACTTAGTTCATTTGCACAGGTATGAATAGCAGACTTTACTTTCTTACTCACACTTGTGGCACAAAACCTTCCATGGCAGCTGAATTTCCACAGATCTAATGTTTATTAAGGACATAGC